>NC_088346.1:18220000-18520000 GCF_036884655.1 Musa acuminata AAA Group | reverse complement strand
CATTCAAGTTTTCCAATAAGTGTAGTCTGTCCTATTGAATATAGGAGGACGAATGATAGAGTGGGGTTGGGGGGGGGGGGTGTGGGGGTGGGTTTTAGGGTGAATTAGTGCTAATGATAAAAACATCAAATTTGAAAAATTTTGTTTGATGAAAATCGATATCAGAAAAGAGTGCTTGACTTAAAGTAAGTGAACTAAGCAATTAACTTAGAAAGTAATAGTAATGATAATGAAAAGTAGAATAGAAATTGCACATTGAGTTTATAGTGGTTTGGTCGTCGTGACCTACATCCACTCCCGATTCCTCTTCACTCGAGGCCATAGGCTTTCACTACCGAATTTCTTTCAACAAGTAAAGATCAACTACCATTACGACTCTTTCTTTTTTTCATAGGCTTAGGAGAGAACCTTTACACCTCTCTTTCTTTTAAATCTCACTCCTCCTTTAGAAACCTTCTAACTTTAGGAGGAAGAGACTTATTAAACTTAGAGAGATTATAATACTATTTCAACTTAGAATTCTTTCCCCTTTCCGCTCAATTCTTGCATTTTCATGTAGGAATACATGGGATATTTATAGACCCCAAATGGCTTCAAAAATGAAGCCAAAAAGGGTTTCATCCTGAGTTTCTCGGATCATACCACCGTCTGTGCTAGGCGGTACCACCACCTATAAGCATTGATAGTGGGCAGTACCATTGCCTAGACTAGTGGTACCACTACCTGACACAGTCTAGAAGATTGTGTTTGGGTAGTACCATTACCTAGTCTAGTAGTACCACCACCTGACAACCTGGAAAAGTGTGCTCTTGACTTTTCTAGCTCATAGGTAGTTCCACCTAATCTTGGGTGACCGAATGGGCATTCCACTTGGCCCCAAAAAAGTCCCAACTCAGGCCCAATGGCCCCTAATTAAGTTGGTATGGTTACATCCCAAAACTAACTCAATTAGACTCTAAACTAACTTGATCTAGACATAATTGATTACAAGCATGAATCTTATATTGTTCGATATGTCATTAGTTCATTTGGTGCTTCGTTCGATCCTTTCAGTGCATCGTCCTCTCTTGCGGCGTATTGCTCAATTAGTATGTTGACCTCAGCAACATTCGATCTCCTTAGCGTAATGTCCGATCCTTTTGGCTCGATGTCCGAACTCATGGCACGAAGCCTTTTACCAATACATCGACCAATCCTCTAGCTCGTCGTCCAATCTTTTGATATGTTTCATTCTGATCCAATGTTCGATTCCTCCTGCTTTATTCAATTCACCTTTTTTGATTGAAGTTAGTCTTGTGTCACTCAAAATACAGATTAGATCATAAACTCATCAATTAATTTCATCATCAAAATCTGAGATTCAATACATGCACCTTATCTCGGCAAGACAATTGATAAAATGACTATAGTGACTTAACTTACAAAGGCATAGTTGGAGTCAAAAAGCCTTAGCAATGGGGCAAGAGGATGTAAAGGCAAGCACTCTTGAAGAGTATGTCATTATACTACCATTCGAGTTGTTGTAAATGGAAGCTATATGATATGGAGATTATACTAGAGCAAAGGCCTAAGATCTAAAAAATGATGCTAAAAAACCATTAGTTTTTGAAATATAATTTTACTAAATAATAATTATGTCAATGCATATTTAAAATATAGATTTCATATATTATTTATCAAACACTTAAAATATTTTATAAGTGCACATTTGTTAGGAATGAGTCGGCACTAAGAGGGGGGTGAATTAATGCAGTGGATAAAAATATCGATTTCGAAAAATATTCATTCATTGAAATCGATCTCGGAAGATGTTAACTTGAAAGCGTATGAGAGCTTAGTGAGAGTAAGAAATCAGTTTGCAATGTAAAGTAGTTTACAATAAAGGTAAATACTAAAACAAAAATGTAAACCAATTTATAGTGGTTCGGTCGTAGTAACCTACATCCACTCTACCGATTTCTCTTCCATTGAGACCACCGGCATCCACTAATGATCTTCCTTCAATAGGCAAAGATCAACTACCCTTACAACTTGATTATCCTTTTGATAGGTTTCAGGAGAGAACCTTTACAACCCCCCTTACTCCTCTCTCAAACTACATTAACACTTAGAGCTTTGAGAGGAGTCGTCACAAGATTATAATAGCATTTTTATATCTTTTTGCTCTTAATTCTTGTGTTAGTTAACCAAAGATGAGAGAGATATTTATAGGTCTTAAGTATATTCAAACTTAGTGCCTAAAAGAGTCTTACCTTGGATTTTTCGGGTCTTAGCGGTACCACTGCCTACAGCATTGACACTAGGCGGTACCATCGCCTAGTCTGCTGGTACCACCGCTTGGAAGACTGTGTCTAGGCAATACCACCGCTCAAACTGGTGATACCACCACTTGACATTGCCACTGAGTGGTACCATCGCCCAGTTTGATGGTACCACCGCCTGACACAATCTCGGAGACTATGAAACGACGGTGCCACCTTTTGGGTCACTATTTGGGCCTTGCACTTAGACCAACATAGCCCAAACTTGGGCCCAATTGACCCATAATTAAGTTGACCCAATTCCAACTCAATTATGTGCTAACTAAGATTTTTAAGACATTCACCAAGCTAAATAAGTCTGTAAGTCTAGGTTTCTTTCGGCGATCTTCCAGCGAACTTTCGACGATCTCTCGGCGATATTCCAATGGACTACTGGCAAGCTCCTAGACTTCATGACGATCTTCTTAGTGAATTCCGATGAGCTTCTTTGGCAAGCTCCTAGACTTCTCAGTCAATTCCGACAAAATCCCGTTCTTGACTCCGAGATTTCATTTTGCATTATGCCTTGATCACTATCATGGTTAATCTTACACACTTAAAATCTACTTCGATCTAGACAATTATTACAAAGCTTGAATCAAACGTTGTTCGGCATGTCATTGGTTCATCGACGCTTCTTCCAATTGTTCGGCGGATCATCCTCTCTTGCAGCTTATTGCCCAATCGGCCAGTTGACCTCTGCAACTCCAATTTCTTTAGCATAATTTTCACTCTTCTTAGATCGATGCCCAAACCCATGGCCCGAAACCTTCTGTCGATATGTCGACTGATCCTTCGGCTCAATGTTCAATCTTCTAACATATTTTTCTCTGGCCCAAAATGATTCTTCCTACTTCAATATCTCTCCCTGATCGAAGCTTCCCGCATCACTCAAAATGTAGATTTCATCATCAAAATTTGAGATTCAACAACATTCACTTAAGTCCCTTTTTCTAACTACATATTAAAAATATAAATATGTTCCTAAATACAACCATAATGTTTTTGTATGTTTATGTCTTTTGATTTTATAAAGAGCTTGCAATAGACTTGATTATCTCATTTTGATTGGCATTTATAGTCATTTAAGGCCTATACACATAGGTTATGTATAGTCATCATATAGAGACAAAACTACTCAAAAGGAAACCATCCATATATTCATTTTGGGTGATTTCCAAGTACGTAGAGCAATGCAAAATGTCAACTATCTCAGAATCCTGGAGCTACAAGGTGGTACTAAATAAGCCTTTGGGAGATTATATAAGACTGATTCGTTATATTATTCTATAATAATATTATATGGGTGCTAGTGAGGACTTTTGACCATCATGGACCACCTTAGACCTTTTGTTGCATAACTGTTCAGAATTTGTGGGATACTGAGTTAGACATTTATTTTGACCCATCTTTTATTTTGTATGTCCTTAAGGAACTCTAAAGGATTACGAAGAGGTTAATCTTTTATGCATGAACATAGTAATTATGTTGCATAACTTTGTTAGGATCAAGAGCACTAAGAGGGGGGGGGTGAATTAGTGCAGTGGATAACTTTCGACGATTAAAACTACGTTCGTACGATAAGAGCGATTTCGGTAGAAAAGCCGATTCATAAATCACTTTAACTTGTGATCAAGCAAGATGCAGTTAAAGTGAATCTATAAAGGCAGTTTGCAGTTATGATGGAAATCAGAATGTAAGCGCAAACTGAAATATGATGTTCGTACGATAAAAATGATTTACGTCTAAACACCGATTCGGAAAATACTGAACTTTGAAACACGATTGTAAATATGCAGAAGGCAGTAAGCTATTGAGGAGGTTTGCAGTAAAGATAATATGCTCAAAGTAAATGCAAACCAGAGAGCACCGCGATTTTAGAGTGGTTCGGTCAATCTTGACCTACATCCACTTCTGGCTTCCTCCACCAATGAGGTCACCGACGTCCACTAGAGGCCTTCCTTCAATAGGCGAAGGCCAACCACCCTTTTACAGTTTCACTCCTTTTGACGGGCTTAGGAGACAACCCTTACAAACTTTTCTCTCATCTCTTAAAAGATCAGAACTTGGAAGAAAAGAGAGAGAAGAACTTTTAACTCATACAACACTTTTGAGCTCTAAAAATCACAGAGTAAGATCAGGATTTTGATGGGTTTTGGTTGCTCTGTCATTGCTGAAAGGGTGGGGTATTTATAGGCCCCAACCCAGTTTGAATTCCGAGCTCAAAACTATCAATTCCCGGAATTTCGGGGTCTGGCGGTTGCACCGCCTGACAGGGGCGGTTGCATCGCCTGGGAAAGCTCGAAGACTGAGCCTCTAGGCAGTGCCACCTCCTGTCAGGGGCAGTTGCACCTCCTGCTAGAGCTCGGAGACTGAGCTCAGGCGGTGCCACCGATTGACTAAGGTGGTTGCACCGCCCAGCCAGAGCTCGGAGACCGAGCTTAGGCGGTTGCACCTCTGTCAGAGGCGGTTGCACCGCCCAGCTAGAGCTTGGAGACTGGGCCCTGGGCGGTGCCACCGCCGACCCAGGCGGTGCCACCGCCGACCCAGGCGGTGCCACCCAGAGCCAAGTAATCTGGGTCCGAATGGGCTGATCCATTCGGCCCAATTTGGGTCTTTTAAGGGCCCAATTGCCCCAAGATTAAGTTAATGGGATCACCTCCCATTTCTAACTTAATCATCGTGTTAACTACGAATTTCTTAAGGCATTTACTGCACTTGCTCCGGTGCGTCAATCGCTTCTTCCGGCGAGCTTCCGGTGAACATCCGACGAACCTTCGGCGATGCTCCGGCGGACTTCCGGCAAACTCCTGGACTTGCGACGATCCACTTGGCGAGTTCCAATGAGCTTTTTTGGTAAGCTCTTGGACTTCTCAGATTTGTTCTCGTAGAACCTCTGACGACCGTCCAGACTTCCGTCGAACTCTCGAACCTCCAACGTGATCGTAGTCTTGACTCCGGCGCAACTCCTGCTGCATGTCTTTCTTTTATCGTAGTTAATCCTGCACACTTAAAACAATACTTCGATCGAGACAATTAATCCTAAGCAATTAACTACGTTGTCTGGCATGTCATTAGTCCCTCGACACTTCGTCCGATTCTTCGGCGCATCATCCTCTCCTGCGGCCTATTGCCCAATCGGCCAGTTGACTCCGCAACTTCGATATCCTTGGCGCAATACCCGCTCTTCTTGGCCCGAAGCCTTCTATCGATACGTCGACCGATCCATCGACCCGACGTCCAATCTTCTGACATGTTCCTCCAGCACAGCATGATTTTTCCTGCTTTAATTGTCTCATCCTAATCGAAGCATCCTACGTCACTCAAAACACAGATTAAAACATAAACACAATTATCAATTGGTTTCATTATCAAAATATAAGATTCAACAATCTCCCCCTTTTTGATGATGACAACCAATTGATGACGG
This sequence comes from Musa acuminata AAA Group, assembly GCF_036884655.1. NCBI lineage: Eukaryota > Viridiplantae > Streptophyta > Magnoliopsida > Zingiberales > Musaceae > Musa > Musa acuminata. Next base: position 18,514,270 of record NC_088346.1, on the reverse strand, counting down.
AGTTAAACTTAACTCTCGGAGTTTAAACAAACTCCCCCTATCAATATGCCATATTGATAGAACCTTGAATTCAAACTGAATTCAAGTCATTGCAATATTCATCATGAATACTTGCAACACGTCATCATGAACTTATGCATAGACTTATGCATAACATCATACTTCTCCCCCTTTGTCATCAACAAAAAGGAGAAGTACCACAATCAAGTGTTTGTTATATAAGTTTAACTCATTGCATGAAAAATAGAATATCAAGTTTTATCATCATGTAGTTTTGAAGCTAGAAAATTTAGCAAGTGTGACATCATGCTTAGAACATTCAAGCTATCAAGTTTTAGATATGCAAGTTGTACAACATACAAGATAGCAAGTTCCACAACTTCAAGGTAGCAAATTTTATAATATTTTAGAACATGCAAGCTAGCTGTTTTGAGATGTTCAAGAAAGCAACTCTTGCTTCTTGAAATATGCAAATTTGTCAAGTTTTGCTATATGTGCAAGTTAGCATTTTTGCCTCTTGAGATAGGCAAGATAGCACATTTGCTTCTTTTGAGATAGCAACTTTTTGCTTCTCTTTAGACTACAAGCTAGCAATTTTTACGATATGTAAGTTTCACAATATACAAGCTAGCAAAAATTTCGAAAGCAAATGCAAGATAGCTTTCTTGTGTAAGCTCATGATTCTTGCTTCCTATTGCAATGTGCAAGTTGCAAGTTTTGCTTCTTGAGATAGGCAAGATAGCACTTATGCAATTTTTGTTTCTTAAGATAGGCAAGCTTGTGATGTTCAAGATAACAAGCTCTTTCTTCTCTTTTGAGAAGTACCATTTTTGCTTTCTATGCAAAGTGCAAGCTAGCAAAATGCCAAACTAGCAAGAGATAATGTTTTACATGAGGCAAGCAAACAATTTGGCAAATGTTACATTTGCATCTTCTCTTTTGAGAAGTGCAATTTTTGCTTTCATTTTGAATTATGCAAGCTAGTTAGTTTGTCTCTTTTCATGATGTCCACGCTAGAAATTCTTACTCCCCCTTTGTCATTGTCAAAAAGAAGGGAAGACCCTTATATCAATTTTCATATTATGACAAAGGTAAGTATCAATCTTATTTGTGCATCATTATATATTCAAATTAAAACATACATAATTTCAAAAACCTTATTTTTCATGCGCGATACCGAAAAATAAATCAATCATCATTAATAGGCATATCATACATGATACTCAAACATTAAAATTTTTAAGCATTTATCAACATGTCGATCATGATACCAAACATTCATCATTTAAATCATTCATGATACACATCATATGCAATAAATACATCATGTACATCATTATCATAAGTATTGCATACATCATTTTAACTTCATGAATATTTCATCATTGCATGCATCATACCAAAACATTTCAAGCCATAAATACAAAGAAATCATGTCATGAAGGATAAAATCATTTGAATACCAAAAGACATGATTCATATAGTAAATATCTTCTTTAAATAAAATATCAAGAAAAATCATAGGAGTACAAAGAAGAAATCTTGTTTTAAAAGAAAATCAAGTAATAACTCCAAGAACTCACAAGGAAAAATCATGATTCATTTAGAAAATCTCCTCTCAAGAGAATATCAAGTAAAATCGTAGAAGATTGATTAATGAGAAATTTTAATTTATAATAAAATATCATGTATCGAATGTCGAGAAATCAAAATGATGATTTATAAAAAATATCACAAGTTATATTCAAGAGAAAATTCATCATTCATTTTCAACTCATTCAATTTGTCACATCAATATTTCTTAGATATGCATGATACCAAAACATGGTTTTAAATCTTCAACATATAACATGCATAAATTCAAAAATTGAAAGGAGAAGGGAAGAATTCAAAGGTACGAAGATTTCAACTATCTCATAAACAAATGTAAGACCAAGTCATGAATCCAAAATTCCATGAATCAAAATGATCATCAAAGGTAATCTCATGTTATTCCAAGAAATCAATATCATGATTTTGATAAAACTCATTTCAAATTTAAATCATCAAAATCACTTTTATGGTTCACAAAATTCATAACATAGGTAGATTCATGATTTCATTGATAATATATTTTCTCCCTTTTTTTTAAGTATTTGATTTCATGTTAGCATGCTTTTTCATTTATGTTAAATAAAAACATGCATCAACATTTAGGATCGAAAAATGAATTTCGTCATAAAACCATCAAGATCAATAGATTTTCAAAAATGAATTGTTATGGTCAAGAAAATCCGAAAATAAAATTTAACACTTTCATGCATTCGGACATGGTTTTGCCAGATGTTTTTAAAATACACTCATGAAAATAACACATGCTTATCATCATGTATATCAAACATGATACGTATTATTACTTCTTAACCATGATTTCATATTTTCAATCAAAATCATTTCGTTTGTTTATCATAAAATATGCAATATTATCATTTTCGAAATTACTAGCATGATCATAATTTTTGTATTTTTATTTTAAATATGTAATTTTTAAGAAAATTAATTCTAGACTAAAAAAGAAAATACATCATGAAAGCATCAAGTAATTTTAAAATAAATCAGGGGGATTTCGATTACCTTATCATTGAAAGCAGTTAAGGCGTAGTTTGCCACCTCGCCTTTCTTGATTTTCTCCTCATTTTCGGAGGAGTTCGATTCATCCCATTTTATGTTCTTCTTCTTTGGCCTCTTCCTCCGTTCAAGTTCATTGTTTATTTTAGATTTTTGTTTAATAAACTTATTAAGGTTTAGTGTTCGAAGTTCAACTTCATCATTGTGCTCATCACTTGAGTCATCGCTCAAGTGGTATTCATTTGTCTAGGGTTCCAAATCCTTCCTGTTCTTTGGAATGTTGTTTTGTTCATCATGTTCATCATGTGCATTGTGCACCATTTCATATGTCATCTGTTAGGATCCGAGCGGCACTAAGAGGGGGGGGGGGGGGGGGGGTGAATTAGTGCAGCGGATTAAAACGTCGGTTTTGACAAAATCTTTCGTACGATAAAAAACCGAACTTGAAAAACTTAATAACTTAGAAGCATATAGAAGCGTAGTGACTAAGTAAAGTAGTTTGCAGTATGTAAATGGCAAGAACAAAATGCAAGCCAGAGAAGACGGTAGTTTATAGTGGTTTGGTCAATCGTGACCTACATCCACTCCTCCGATTCCTCTTCCATCGAGGCCACCGGCATCCACTAATGATCTTCCTTTACTAGGCGAAGATCAACCTCCTTCTTACACTCCTCTTACAACCTCTTACAAGTGGTTCACCCTTTTACAAAGATTTCAATGAAAAGAAAGGATGTGAACACTCAAGCTATTGAAAACAAGACTTTTCCTAAAGCTTTTCTCAACTTCTAGCTTCTCAAAAGGTTGTATTCTCTGCTGAGAAATGAGGGGTATTTATAGGCCTCAAGAGGATTCAAATTTGGGCTCCAAAATTTGAATTCTCTTTGGTTTCCGAGGTCGGCGGTGCCACCGCCTGTCAGTTTCTGACACTAATAGTGGACTGGCGGTGCCACCACCTAGCCAAGCGGTGCCACCGCTCAGCTCTCAGGTGCTGGGCGGTGCCACCGCCTAGGCCAATTCAGCTCACTGGTTGGGCTCCAAACTTGGCCCAAACCAGTCTGAACTCGGGCCCAATTGGCCCCTACTTGGGTTATAGGATTAACACCTAATCCTAACCCTAATTAACGTGCTAACTACGAATTTAAAGATATTTTCTAAGCTATTATAAAGTTCGTAAGTCAAGACTTCTTCCGGCGAGCTTCCGACGAACTTCCGGCGGTCTTCCGATAAACTCTCTGAAACCATTCTGCGGACTTCCAGCAAGCTCCTAGACTTCACGATTTGATCTTGGCGAGTTCCGATGAGCTTCTTCGGCAAGCTCCGATCTTTCTCGGTGAGCTTCCGAAAAACCCTTCGGCAAGCTCCCTACTCATTCTCGGCTAGTTCCGACAGCATTTTCGACGAACCTTCGGACTTCCGTCGAACTCTCGAACTTGCAACAAATCCTTCGCGCTTGACTCGACACTTTGTTTCGCTTTATGTCTTCATCGTTATCGTAGTTAATCCTGCACACACAAGTAAAAACTCTACTCCGATCTAGACAATTATTACAATGCGAATTGACATTTTGTTGCCCGGCACGTCATTGGTTGGCGCTTCGTTCAATTCTTCAGCGCATCGTCCTCTCTTGCGGCTTGTTGCCCAATCGATAGTTGACCTCCGCAACCCCGATATCCTTGGCATAATTCCGCTCTCCTTGGCCCGATGCCCGACGTCCGAAGCCTTCTGCCATCCAATATCCTGACATGATCTCCTCCGGTGCAACGTCAATTCCTCCTGCGTTAACTGTCTAATCCTGATCGAGTAGACCTGCATCACTCAAAATGTAGTTTAAATTATACACACATATCAAGTGGTTTCATCATCAAAATACGAGATTCAACGATCTCCCCCTTTTTGATGATGACAGCCACTTAATGATGGAGTTAACCTTAACTCCCGGAGTTTAAACAAACTCCCCCTATCAATATGTCATATTGATAGAACCTTGAATTCAAACTGAATTCAAGTCATTGCAATATTCATTATGAATACTTGCAACACATCATCATGAACATATGCATAAACTTATGCATCACATGTCATGTCATCAACATACTTCTCCCCCTTTGTCATCAACAAAAAGGAGAAGTACCACAATCAAGTGTTTGTTATATGGGTTCAACTCATTGTATGAAAAACATAATATTAAATTTTTATTATCATGCAATCTAGCAATTTTACAATGTTTTAGAACTTGCAAGCTAGCAATTTAGAAATGTTCAAGAAAGCAACTCTTGCTTCTTGAAATATGCAAGTTTTATAAGCTAGCAAATTCAAAAATATGCAAGTTGGCATATTTGCTTTTCTTGAGATAGGCACGATAGCATATTTTTGCATTTTCTTGATGTTTCAAGCTAGCAATTCTCGGTGATGTTCAAGATAGCAATTTCTTCTCTTTTGAGAAGTGTAATTTTTGCTTTTTTCTTGAATTGTGCTAGCAATCTATCTCCCCCTTTGTCATTGTCAAAAAGAAGGGAAAAACACTTTACATCAATTTCTAAATCATGACAAAGGTAAGTAATCATTCTTCTTTGTGCATCATTATAGTTTCAATGCATAAATTCATTAACATTACATTTCAATTTTTTTTTTTTTATGTACGATACCAAATCATCATTATGAGCATATTAAACATGATATTCAAGCATTCATGATATATCATTTTGGCAACATGATCATAGCTATTCAAATGATGGTATTTAAATGTCACAATTCATTATATCCTATCATGCATGATCATTGACTTCTCATTTGTATTTCATGCATTATTTCATTTCATCTCATAAGGAATATCAAGAAGAGTTATTGGGTGATGAGATAAATATTTTATGAATACACGGAATTGTATAAAATTCATATCATAAGTGTTTCATGTATTCATATTTATCACATGAAGCATACAAGACAATAATGCAAAGAAATCATGTCATAAAAGATATCAATGTGAAAATTCAGCAAAGATCACATGATACAATCGCAAAGCATGATATAATTATGCGATATATCATGAGATTATAATTTATCATATCAATGAAAGATATCAATTGTTAAACATGATATGATAATAGTCTCAAAATTTTCAATTTGTGATACATGTGATACATTGCGATACATTAAAAACTTTAATGCGATGCTTTTGAGGATATCAACCTAGTTTTGATACAAAGCATGGCAAGAGCAATTATATTGCAAGTTTTCTAAGTTTTGCATTTTTTTGCTTCTTTCGAAATAGCAATTCTTTGCTTCTCTTTATATTGCAAGATTTGTAATTCATTGGTAGTGTTTATGATAGCAAGTTCTTTCAATGAAATGATCGAGCTAGCAAATTTTTCTTCCTTTGAAATATGCAGGCTAGTAAACTAACTCCCCCTTTATCATTATCGAAAAGAAGGGAGAACTCAATGGCTAAAAATTTCAACCATTCAACAAGCCAAATATGCAAAGAATTCATGAAAGATATCAATAAGGATAAATTCATAAATACCAAAGATATAATTCATGGTTCATTAAAATTCTTCTTCACAAGTTCACGATCAAGATTCATATAATTCATAATAAAGCAAATTGATGTACAATCATCACACAAGACATACATGGCAAAGAAATCTTGTTATTTTTATATTATGATATCAAGGCTCATGATTCATTTGAAAAGATATAGCACAAAGAGCAAATTGAAACATTCTTATCAAGATCACATTTTACAAGAAATTTTAAGAATCAAATATCAAGTAATCATCATGTTTCTTCAAAATTCTTAAGTCAAGAAGTCAAGGGAAAGTTCATGATTCGGTTAAAACAAAATTTCATTCAAGTTAATTAAAAAAAAATCATAATCAAATCATCATTTTTGAGATTCATAACATGAATAACGTTATTACTATTTCATCAAACTCAATTTCGAGATTCACACAATATCATAAAATCATTAATCTCGATAAGATGGGAAAAGCATTTTCTTTTTAAGTGATTCTTTTAACACATCATAAAAAAAACTTATTTATAATTCAAGTGATTTACAAGATATCATAAATGAATTTATCACTTGTATTTCATCAAAATCGAGAACTCTAGAGATAGAAAATGATTGAAGCATTTAACATGATTGAAGCATGATTCATATTTAAAATGTATCTTATGTCGTAAATACGAATTAAGCATTTGTCAAATATGAAATCATCCTCAAAATTACATTCAATAAATTCATATATGATAAGCATAGATTTATTGAAAAATCAATAAGATAGAGGATTACATTTCATTTTTATAAATTTCTATTCATGTGAATTGCTTCTTATGAGCATGCCTTTGCTTAAAAAAAAAATGTCAACATTCAAGATAGAAAGGTAAATTTTGTAAAATAAATTATCAAGCATGATTCCATGATAACATCCTTTTAATATCTTGATATTCATTATCAAGTATGATTTCAAAAAGTATGTTCAAGAGAAATCATTAAGACCAAATGCGTGATACACTCATTTATTTTCAAAATATTCATCATGTTTATTTTCATGAGATTCACAAGATTGGTAAAATAAATTCATTAATCTCAATAGGATATAAAATTCATTTCCATTTCATACAATTGATTTCATGTGAGGGTGTTCAAGTCTTTTTGTGAAAACATTGTATCATCATTTAAAGTCGAAACATAAGTTTCGTCATAAAGCCGTCAAGACCAAACACCTCAAAAATAAAATATCATGATATCACATCTATCATCAAAAGACTATCAAGAAATTCATACATAGATGTACATGCACTATGTCATCTTAATATGTCATGAGAATATCATATTAATTTGTCATAAAAATGATTAAACCAAAAACATGTTAATCCAAAATGAGAGTATCAAATCAACATTTACTTCAAAAACTCATGCATCACATAAAATCATCAAAATACACATGCATGGATTAATCCTAAGCATTATCACATATCATATAACTATCATCCATAATGTTGCATACATCATTCAACATTTCAAAACATAACATGCATGAAACCTTAGCAATATACTTTTCATGATCAAATTTTTAATTTTTTTTAAAGATGCTAAAAAGAAAAACATGATATAATTTTTGAAAAACAATTTTTTATTTCCTATTCCTACTATCTAAATTAAGAACTCATGAAAAACTTCAAGTAATTTCAAAATAATTCAAGAGAGTTGAGTTACTTACCTAATAGTTGAAGCCCGTCAAAACCCAATTCGCCGTTTCACCTTTGGAAGTTCTTGATTCATCCTTAGTTGCCTTCCTCTTCTTTTGCATCTTCCTCCGTTCAAGTTAATTATTTATTTTAGATTTTTGTTTAATAAACTTATTAAGATTTAGTGTTCGAAGTTCAAGTTCATCATTGTCCTCATCACTTGAGTCATCGCTCAAGTGGTATTCATTTGTCTGGGGTTCCAAATCCTTCCTGTTCTTTGGAAGGTGGTTCAAGTGTTCATTGTGTTCATCATGTGCATTGCGCATCATTTCATATGTCATCAATGAGCCGATAAGTTCTTCAAGTGGAAAAATATTTAAATATTTTATTTCTTGTATTGCCGTTACTTTTGATTCCCAAGCTTTAGAAAGTGATTGTAAAACTTTACTAACAAGTTCAAAATTCGAGAAACATTTGCCAAGAGCTTGTAAACCATTGACGACATCCGTAAAATGGGTGTATATGTCAACAATGGTTTCGCTCGACTTCATTCGAAAAAGCGAAATCATGCATTAAAATGTTAACTTTCGAGTCTTTGACTCTACTAGTTCCCTCGTGCGTGATTTCAAGTGTTTGCTAAATATCAAAAGCCGTTTCGCACATAGAAATCCGATTGAACTCATTTTTGTCCAAAGCGCAAAATAAGGCATTCATAGCCTTTGTGTTTAAAGAAAAATACTTCTTCTCCAAATCCAACCATTCATTCATCGGTTTAGAGGGAAGTTGAAAACCATTTTCAACGATATTCTACAAATCCAAATTCATAGAAATCAAGAAAACTCTCGTTCGAGTTTTCCAATAAGTGTAGTCCAATCCGTTAAACAACGGTGGACGAAAAACCGATAAGCCCTCTTGAAAGTCATGAAGAGCCATTTCTCTCGGGTGTAAATCCGAAATGAGAAATACCGGGCTCTGATACCAATTGTTAGGATCAGAGCGGCACTAAGAGGGGGGGGGGTGAATTAGTGCAGCGGATTAAAACTTCGGTTTTGACAAAATCTTTCGTACGATAAAAAATCGAACTTGAAAAGCTTAATAACTTAGAAGCATATGTAAGCATAGTGACTAAGTAAAGTAGTTTGCAGTATGTAAATGGCAAGAACAAAATGCAAACCAGAGAAGACGATAGTTTATAGTGGTTCGGTCAATCGTGACCTACATCCACTCCTCCGATTCCTCTTCCGTCGATGCCACCGGCATCCACTAATGATCTTCCTTTACTAGGCGAAGATCAACCTCCTTCTTAAACCCCCCTTACAACCTCTTACAAGTGGTTCACCCTTTTACAAAGATTTCAATGAAAAGAAAGGAGGTGAACACTCAAGCTATTGAAAACAAGACTTTTCCTAAAGCTTTTCTCAACTTCTAGCTTCTCAAAAGGTTGTATTATCTACTGAGAAATGAGGAGTATTTATAGGCCTCAAGAGGATTCAAATTTGGGCTCCAAAATTTGAATTCTCTTTGGTTTCCGAGGCCGACGGTGCCACCGCCTGTCAGTTTCTAACACTGATAGTGGACTGGCGGTGCCACCGCCCAGCTCTCGGGTGCTGGGCGGTGCCACCGCCTAGGCCAATTCAGCTCACTGGTTTGGCTCCAAACTTGGCCCAAACCAGTCCGAACTCGGGCCCAATTGGCCCCTACTTGGGTTTAGGTTTTTAGCTTCTTGTATTGTAGTTACTTTTGAATCCCACTTCTTAGAAAGAGAACGCAAAATCTTGTTTACGAGTTCAAAATTTGAAAAACATTTGCCAAGAGCTCTTAAATTATTGACGACATCCGTGAAACGGGTGTACATGTCGCCTATAGTCTCGCTTGGTTGCATTCGAAAAAGCTCAAAATCATGCAATAAAATGTTAATTTTCGAGTCTTTGACTCTACTAGTTTCCTCGTACGTGATTTCAAGTGTTCTCCAAATATCAAAAGCCGTTTCACACATTGAAACGCAATTAAATTCATTTTTGTCAAGTGTACAAAACAAGGCATTCATAGCCTTTGCGTTTAAAGAAAAATACTTCGTTTATCGGTTTAGAGGGAAGTTGAAAACCGTTTTTAATGATATTCCATAAATCCAAATTCATCGAAATCAAGAAAACTCTCATTCGAGTTTTCCAATAAGTATAGTCCAATCCGTTAAACAATAGTGGACGAACAACCGAAAAACCCTCTTTAAAGCCATAAAGAGTCATTTCTCTCGGGTGTAAATCCGAAATGAGAAATACCGGGGTCTGATACCAATTGTTAGGATCAAGAGCACTAAGAGGGGGGGTGTGAATTAGTGCAGTGGATAACTTTCGACGATTAAAACTACGTTCGTACGATAAGAGCAATTTCGGTAGAAAAATCGATTCGTAAATCACTTTAACTTATGATCAAGAAAGATGTAGTTAAAGCGAATCTAGAAAGGCAGTTTGCAGTTATGATGGAAATCAGAATGTAAGCGCAAACTGAAATATGATGTCCGTAAGATAAAACTGATTTACGTCTAAACACCGATTCGGAAAATATTGAACTTTGAAACACGATCGTAAATACGTAGAAGGCAGTAAGCTATTGAGGAGGTTTGCAGTAAAGATAATATGTTCAAAGTAAATGCAAACCAGAGAGCACCACGATTTTAGAGTGGTTTGGTCAATCTTGACCTACATCCACTTCTAGCTTCCTCCACCAACGAGGTCACCGACGTCCACTAGAGGCCTTCCTTCAATAGGCGAAGGCCAACCACCCTTTTACAGTTTCACTCCTTTTGATGGGCTTAGGAGACAACCCTTACAAACTTTTCTCTCCTCTCTTGAAAGATCAGAACTTGGAAGAAAAGAGGGAGAAGAACTTTTAACTCATACAACACTTTTGAGCTCTAAAATCACAGAGTAAGATCAGGATTTTGGTGGTTTTTGGTTGCTCTATCATTGCTGAAAGGGTGGGGTATTTATTGGCCCCAACCCAGTTTGAATTTCGAGCTCAAAACTATCAATTCTCAGAATTTCGGGGTCTGGCGGTTGCATCGCCTGACTAGGGTGGTTGTACCGCTTGGCAGAGCTCGAAGACTGAGCCTCTGGGCGGTGCCACCTCCTGTCAGGGGTGGTTGCACCTCCTGCCAGAGCTCGGAGACCGAGCTCAGGCGGTACCACCACTTGACTGGGGCGATTGCACCGCCCAGCCAGAGCTCGGAGACCGAGCTCAAGCGATTGCACCTTTGTCAGAGGCGGTTGCACCACCCAGCTAGAGTTCGGAGACTGAGCCCTGAGCGGTGCCACCGTCGACCCAAGCGGTGCCACCTCTGGCCAAGTAATCTTGGTCCGAATGAGCTGATCCATTCGGCCCAATTTGGGTCTTTCAAGGGCCCAATTTCCCCAAGATTAAGTTAATGGGATCACCTCCCATTTCTAACTTAATCATCGTACTAACTACAAATTTCTTAAGGCATTTACTGTAACTTACTCCGGTGCATCAATCACTTCTTCCGACGAGCTTCCGGCGAACTTCCGGTGAACATCTGACGAACCTTCGGTGATGCTCCGGCGGACTTCCGGCAAACTCCTGGACTTTCGACGATCCACTTGGCGAGTTCCAATGAGCTTTTTTGGCAAGCTCCTGGACTTCTCGGATTTGTTCTTGTAGAACCTCCGACGACCATCCGGACTTCCGTCGAACTCTCGAACCTCCAACGTGATCATAGTCTTGACTCCGGTGCAACTCCTGCTGCTTATCTTTCTTTCATTATAGTTAATCCTGCACACTTAAAGCAAAACTTCGATCGAGACAATTAATCCTAAGCAATTAACTATGTTGTCCGGCATGTCATTGGTCCCTCGACGCTTCGTCCGATTCTTCGGCGCATCGTCCTCTCCTGCGGCCTATTGCCCAATCGGCCAGTTGACTCAGCAACTCCGATATCCTTGGCGCAATACCCGCTCTTCTTGGCCCGATGCCTAAGTCCACGGCCCGAAGCCTTCTGTCGATACGTCGACCGATCCATCGGCCCGACGTCCAATCTTCTGACATGTTCCTCCGGCACAGCATGATTTTTCCTGCTTTAATTGTCTCATCCTGATCGAAGTATCCTACGTCACTCAAAACACAAATTAAAACATAAACACAATTATCAATTAGTTTCATCATCAAAATACGAGATTCAACAAACTTATGTTAATCCAACTAAATCCGGTATAATATATCGAATATGAGCTGCAAGGGATGTGCATGATGGTGAATGCAATCGCAGGCTTAGGTTAGAATGCACGAGAACATAATATTTTAATTTTTTTATTTTGTAAGAGTAAAAAAAATCTAGACTTACAGTTGAGTCTAGACTCATTACCATACCCAGCTGTAAGTCTGTTTCGTAGGGCTTACAGAGCGGTAAGCTTGTATTGCACAATTGGATCAATCCATGTGTCAATCATAATCAGACCGATAAATACCATTCCGGATTAAGCAAAATTGGATTCCTTCGTTTGGAAGACATAGAAAACATAAATAAGAAATCAAAATTCGACATGGGACTTCATGAAATCAAAATTTAAGAAGAAACTGTTTGACTACCAGGTTTCTAAATGGCTAAATGGCATACAACATGTCCCTACAAAGTTTGCACCTTTAAGCATATACATTGAATGATTTCTACGAAGCAGCAGAATAAAGCTATGTTTTCAAGACAGCTTTCTAAAAGGATATTGTAGTTTATTTTAGGGCTTTCTACACAGATGTACATGAATGACTTTTTCATGCATATCTAAGTCATATTAGTTCCCATGATACTCTCAAGTCATATACATAACTGGTGTACCTGACTTGAATTTATTTATTCCAAAGCATGTTTACCAAGCAATCAAGTTCCAATACAACAAGGGTGGAGGACAGCCCTCAAGAATGGAGCAAACTGATATCCTAAGGGTTGAGGTATTAGTATAGCTTGGTCTAATTTCGGATGTGTAAAGTTGTTCATTCGAATGCTTGGATAGTAGAAGTTGTCTATGCCATGGCCGAGGTATTAGTTAGTAAACTGATATACTTAGGTCTAATTTTCTAAGTGCGATCTTCTCTCTTGGCTAGTTGCTTGCTTCTTTATCACCGAGTTCCTGCATACAGGCCAAAGTCGGAAGGGGATTTTCCGACTTGACCGCTCCAAAGTTTAAGTTAGTGTCGAGTGGAGTTAGGGGGAGTTGAGTGCTTGAAGTCCCTCCCCTCCTGATGTTGCTTAGGGGATTGGCTTTTATATCTACAAATGAAGTTTAGTCATATATGGTCCATTAATAGTTGCCAACTCCTTGGTCAACTGGCTTGTACTTTACGTGCAAGCGTCGACCGACCTGTACGGATCCGTGCTATATGGCACTGTTTTGAGCTTTCCGAAGTGGCTCTATGGTATACAATGTTGAATCTCGTATTTTGATGATGAAACTACTTGATATATGTTTATGATTTAATCTGCATTTTGAGTGACGCAGGATGCTTCGATCAGGATGAGACAATTAAAGAAGGAAAATCATATTGTGCCGGAGGAACATATCAGAAGATTGGACGTCGGGCCGGTAGATCGGTCGACGTATCGACAGAAGGCTCCGAGCAGTGGACTCGGGCATCGGACCAAGAAGAGCGGTTATTGTGCCAAGGATATCGGAGTTGCGGAGTCAACTGGCCGATTGGGCAATAGGTCGTAGGAGAGGACGATGCGTCGAAGAATCAGACGAAGCGTCGAGGGACCAATGACATGCCGGACAACTTGGTTAATTGCTTAGGATTAATTGTCTCGATCGAAGTTTTGCTTTAATTGTGCAGGATTAACTATGATAACGATGAAAACATAAAGCGAAATAAAGTGTCGGAGTCAAGCGCGAAGGATTTGTTGCAAGTTCGAGAGTTCGACGGAAGTCCGAAGGTTCATCGGGAATGCTACTGGAACTAGCCGAGAATGAGTTGGGAGCTTGCCGAAGGATTTTCGGAAGCTCGCCGGAAGGTTCGTTGGAAGTTCGCGGAGCTCGCCGAGAAAGATTGGAGCTTGCCGAAGAAGCTCGTTGGAACTCGTTAAGATCAAATCGTGAAGTCTAGGAGCTTGCCGGGAGTCCGCAGAATGGTTTCCGAGAGTTCATCGGAAGACCGCCGGAAGTGTGCCGAAAGCTTGCCAGAAGAAGTCTTGACTTGCAGACTTTGTAATTGCTTAGAAAATGTCTTTAAAATCATAGTTAGCACGTTAATTAGGGTTAGGATTAGGTATTAATCCTATAACCCAAGTAGGGGCCAATTAGGCCCAAGTTCGGACTGGTTTGGACCAAGTTTGGAGCCAAACCAAGTGAGCTGAAATAGTGAAAGAGGTGGCACCGCTAGGGTTGGAGGTGGCACCGCCCAGGAGAGGATCTCCCAGCGAAGCTGGGCGGTGCAACCGCCCCAGCCAGGAGGTGGCACCGCCTGAGCTCAGTCTTCGAGCTAGATTGGGCGGTGCCATCTCCCTGACAGAGAGGTGGCACCGCCTAAGCTCGGTCTTCGAGCTCTGGCAGAGAGGTGCAACTGCCTCAGTCAAGAGGTGGCACCGCCTGGGGCTCAGTCTCCGAGCCAGACTCAGGCAATGCAACCGCCCTTGATAGAGAGGTGCAACCGCCTCGGCTCAGTCTTCGAGCTCTGCCAGGCGGTGCAACCGCTCCAATCAGGAGGTGCAACCGCCTGATCCCGGAATTCCGGGATTTGATCGTTTTGAGCTCCAAATTTGAATTGGGTTGGGGCCTATAAATACCCCACCCATTCAGCACTGAAAAGATACAGACCTACACCGAATTCTTGATCTTTTCTATGATTCTAAGAGCTCAAATTTGTGTAAAGTTTGAAAGTTCTCCTCTTTATGTTCTTCAAGTTTTGAGTTGTAAAGAGAGGAGAGAAAGGTCCTGTAAGGGTTGTCTCCTGAGCCCATCAAAAGGAGTGAATCTGTAAAAGGGCAGTTGGCCTTCGCCTATTGAAGGAAGGCCTCTAGTTGACGTCGGTGATCTCGTCGGTGGAGGAAGCCAAAAGTGGAGTAGGTCAAGACTGACCGAACCACTCTAAATCTCTGGTTTGCGTTTATTTTGAGCACTTTATCATTACTGCAAACCTCCTACATAGCTACTGCTCTCTGCGCCTTTACGAACAAGTTTCTAAGTGCTTATCTTTCCGAATCTGCATTCAGACGTAAATCGGTGTTTTCATACATTACAGTTTACGTTTACGTTTTGATTCTGCAAAACTGTCTTCTGCGCTTTTACGAACAAGTTTCTAAGTGCTGATCTTTCCGAATCTGTATTCAGACGTAAATCGGTGTTTTCATACATTACAGTTTACGTTTACGTTTTGATTCTGCAAAACTGTCTTCTGCGCTTTTACGAACGAAGTTTCTAAGTTCAGATCCCTTTAAAACTGCGTTTAGACGTAAACTGTGTAAACTGTGTTTAGACGTAAACTACTTTTAAATGCAAAACTACGTTTAGACGTAAAACAGCGTTTAAACGCAAACTGCGTTTAGACGTAAAACTACGTTTAGACGTAAAACTGTGTTTAGACGTAAAATTGCGTTTATACGCAAACTGCACTGTGCTTAGACGCAATCTGATCTTAGATGCAAACTGCGCTTAGACGCAATCTGCATTTAGACGCAAACTACATTTAGACGCAAACTGTGTAAACTGCGCTTAGACGTAAAGTGTGTTTAGACGTAAACTGCACTTAATCATAAGTATTCTTAGAATCGACTTTTGCATCAAAATAGTTTTATCAAACGAACGCGGCTTTCGTTTTTAATCGCTGAAAGATTTCCACTGCACTAATTCACCCCCCCCTCTTAGTGCTCTCGATCCTAACAATTGGTATCAGAGCGGGGTATTTCTCATTTCGATTTTACACCCGAGAGAAATGGCTCTTCAAGGGGGCTTTTCGGTCTTTCGTCCACCGTTCTTTAACAGATTGGACTATACTTATTGGAAAACTCGAATGAGAGTTTTCTTGATTTCTCTAAATATGGATTTATGGAATATCGTTGAAAACAGTTTTCAACTTCCCTCTAAACCGACGAACGAATGGTCGGATTTGGAGAAGTATTTCTCTTTAAACGCAAAGGCTATGAATGCCTTATTTTGCGCTTTGGACAAAAATGAGTTCAATCGGATTTCTACGTGCGAAATAGCTTTTGACATTTGGCGAACACTTGAAATCACGAACGAGGGAACTAGTAGTGTCAAAGACTCGAAAGTTAACTTTTTATTGCATGATTTCGAGCTTTTTCGAATGCAACCAAACGAGACTATAGGCGACATGTACACCCGTTTCACGGATGTCGTCAATAGTTTAAGAGCTCTTGGAAAATGTTTTTCGGACTTTGAACTCGTAAACAAGATTTTGCGTTCTCTTTCTAAGAAGTGGGATTCAAAAGTAACTGCAATACAAGAAGCTAAAAACCTAAACAACTTACCACTTGAAGAACTAATTGGTTCATTGATGACTTATGAAATGGTGCACAATGCACATGATGAACATGTTGAACACAATCACCTTCCAAAGAACAGGAAGGATTTGGAACTCTGGACAAATGAATGCCACTTGAAGGATTTGGGACATAGAACATTTGAAGACCACTCGAGCATAAGCTCAAGTGATGGTGAACTTAAACTACAAATGAAACGAAAATTAAAAAGCAAAAAGAATCGAACTACTTGCTTTAAACGCAAGAAGAAGAACAAAAATTGGGATGAATCGAGCTCCTCCGAAGAAGAGAAAGTCAACAAAAGCAAGGCGGCAAACTACGCCTTAACAGCCTACAATGATGAGGTAATCGAAATCCCCCTAATTTATTTTGAAATTACTTGATACTTTCATGATGTATTTTTCTCTTTTAGTTTAGAATTAATTTTCTTAAAAATTACATGTTAAAAAAAAAAATTATTATGATCATACTAAGTAATTTCGAAAATGATAATATTACATATTTTATGATAAACAAATAAAATGATCTTGATTGAAAATATAAAATCATGGTTAAGAAGTAATAATGTGTATTACGTTGATTTCCATTGTTATTTCTCGATTTTGATTAAAGATCATGTTTGATTTGAAGAAATGCATAATGATGAAATTAAATATTTTGATTAACAATTTTATGCATGAGATTTTAAGCCGATGATAAGCATGTGTTATTCTCATGAGTATATGTGAAAAACTATGGCAAAAATATGCTCGAATGCATGAACGTGTTAAGATTATTTTTCGGACATTCTTGATTCAATGTTCAAAACACTTAATTGCCATGATGATTTTTTACTATAACATGTTCGAAATTATATTTTTTGGATACATAAATTTTTATGATCATGAGCATGTTTTATCTTCATAATTGAACTTGAAAATCTATAGCAAAATCTTATCCGAATGCATGAAAGTACTAATTTCATTTTCGGATTCACTTAACAATTGGTATCATAACAATCGGATTTTCTCATATACTTATGAAAAATATTTTTCTAAAATGGATTTGATGAAATGATTCCTGCTTATAAATTCTATTTTGAAATATGAATGATAGTGTCTTTGCTTGCAAAGATTTGTTTCACATACATATCTCCTATGATTCATGTGCAGAAAAAGAATTTATAAATCATAATACAATGAGATTTCTTATGCAAAAATAAAGTGCTTTTGTGATTCTTTGCTAAAGAGAATAATTATTAAAATCATGATCTTGATAATTATAACATGAAGCTCTTTATAAATTAAGATCGTTCATTATGCTCCCTACATTTATCAAAAAGGAGTTCTTCAAATGAAATGCAACTTGTCTTTTGATTTCATGATATTTTATGAATTTCGAAATTAATTTTAATGACTTGATTATGAGTTTCAAGTTGACGATTTGATTTGAATAAGTTATGTCTAAATCATAATCATGATCTTGCAAAATTGAAATCACAAATAATATCTTTTGGTATTCATAAATTGATACTCACAATATGAAAGTATTGGTATTCATGACTTGATTTTGATTGAAACATTACATGCTTAAATTAATCATTCTTCTATGTTTCAAAAATTCTTTAAATGCCTTATGTGATGACTGAAAATTAATTTGTTTTATGATGAATCACGAATCATGACTTGATCTATGATATTGAAATATTTTAATCATGATTCTTGGTTATATAATTACTTTGCCCTATTAAAAGGATTTGTTGAATGGATCATGTTCTTCTTGAACTTTCTTGATATCATGACAAGATTTTGTAATATGGCCTGTATAATAATTAAAAATTTTTGGCCATTGATTTCTCCCTTCTTTTCGATAAAAACAAAGGGGAGAAAGCTTTTGCTAGTTAGAACATGCAAAGAAAAGCAAGTGCAATCTTGCACATGAAGCAAGTGTTGAATTGCCATGATTGAACCTAAGAATCTTGCTATGCTTTTGTGCTTATATGTTGTGATGAAAATATAGCTTCATGTTATAAAAACTTGCATATATTTTAAAATAGCTAGAGCTACTTCTCCTTTTGTTGATGATAAAGGGGGAGAAATATATGAATTGATACTATAAGTGCCATATTTGAATTTTCATCATGTTAAGATATCAAGAACTTGCATCATAATTCTACTTGATGATATCTTGCCATGTGATGAAATGCTACGATTTGTTGCTAAAATGATGCATGCAATACTTATGCTTTCTACGTAATGTATTGCATATGATATGAACCTTGATTAAAATTTCCTTGATTTGAATTCAAGGTTTATCTCAATTATGGAATTTTGAAATAAAAATGATTACTCACCTTTGTCATGATTTAGAAATTGACAGAAAGGGTTTTCCCTTCTTTTTGACAATGACTAAGGAGGAGATAACTTGCATGCACAATTCAAGAAGAAAGCAAATTTTCACTTCTCAAAAGAGAAGAAATTGCTATCTTGAACATCTTAAGAAACAAAAAGAACAAAGGTGCTATCTTGCCTATCTCAAGAAGCAAAATATGCTAACTTGCGCATCTAGCAAAGTGGACAAAATTTTCATATTTCAAGAAGCAAGAGTTGCCTTCTTGAACATCTCTAATTTGCTAGCTTGCATGATGTAGAACTTGCTATCTTGAACATCTCTAATTTTCATACCAAGTCCTATCTTGTATGCTATAAAACTTGCATATCTAAAACTTGATAGCTTGAATATTCTAAGCATGATTCAACACTTGCTATATTTTCTAGCAAAATTGCATGATGATAAAACTTGATATTATGTTTTTCATGCAATGAGTTGAACCAATATCACAAACACTTGATTGTGATACTTCTCTTTTTTGTTGATGACAAAGGGGGAGAAGTATGTTGATGAAAGTATGTTGATGACATAACATGTGATGCATAAGTTTATGCGTATGTTCATGTTGACGTGTTGCAAGTATTCATGATGAATATTGCAATGACTTGAATTCAGTTTGAATTCAAAGTTCTATCAATATGGCATATTGATAGGGGGAGTTTGTTTAAACTCCGGGAGTTAAGTTTAACTCCGTCATCAAGTGGTTGTCATCATCAAAAAGGGGGAGATTGTTGAATCTCGTATTTTGATGATGAAACTACTTGATATATGTTTATGATTTAATCTGCGTTTTGAGTGACGCAGGATGCTTCGATCAGGATGAGATAATTAAAGCAGGAAAATCATGTTGTGCCGGAGGAACATGTCAGAAGATTGGACGTCGGGCCGGTAGATCGGTCGACGTATCGACAGAAGGCTCCGGGCAGTGGACTCGGGCATCGGGCCAAGAAGAGCGGTTATTATGCCAAGGATATCGGAGTTGCGGAGTCAACTGGCCGATTGGGCAATAGGCCGCAGGAGAGGACGATGCGCCGAAGAATCAGATGAAGTGTCGAGGGACCAATGACATGCCGGACAACTTGGTTAATTGCTTAGGATTAATTGTCTCGATCGAAGTTTTGCTTTAATTGTGCAGGATTAACTATGATAACGATGAAGACATAAAGCGAAACAAAGTGTCAGAGTCAAGCGCGAAGGATTTGTTGCAAGTTCGAGAGTTCGACGGAAGTCCGAAGGTTCATCGGGAATGCTACTGGAACTAGCCGAGAATGAGTTGGGAGCTTGCCGAAGGATTTTCGGAAGCTCGCCGGAAGGTTCGTTGGAAGTTCGCGGAGCTCGCCGAGAAAGATTGGAGCTTGCCGAAGAAGCTCGTTGGAACTCGCTAAGATCAAATCGTGAAGTCTAGGAGCTTGCCGGGAGTCCGCAGAATGGTTTCCGAGAGTTCATCGGAAGACCGCCGGAAGTGTGCCGAAAGCTCGCCAGAAGAAGTCTTGACTTGCAGACTTTGTAATTGCTTAGAAAATGTCTTTAAAATCATAGTTAGCACATTAATTAGGGTTAGGATTAGGTATTAATCCTATAACCCAAGTAGGGGCCAATTAGGCCCAAGTTCGGACTGGTTTGGACCAAGTTTGGAGCCAAACCAAGTGAGCTGAAATAGTGAAAGAGGTGGCACCGCTAGGGTTGGAGGTGGCACCGCCCAGGAGAGGATCTCCCAGCGAAGCTGGGCGGTGCAACCGCCCCAGCCAGGAGGTGGCACCGCCTGAGCTCAGTCTTCGAGCTAGATTGGGCGGTGCCATCTCCCTGACAGAGAGGTGGCACCGCCTGAGCTCGGTCTTCGAGCTCTGGCAGAGAGGTGCAACTGCCTCAGTCAAGAGGTGGCACCGCCTGGGGCTCAGTCTCCGAGCCAGACTCAGGCAGTGCAACCGCCCCTGATAGAGAGGTGCAACCGCCTCGGCTCAGTCTTCGAGCTCTGCCAGGCGGTGCAACCGCTCCAGTCAGGAGGTGCAACCGCCTGATCCCGGAATTCCGGGATTTGATCGTTTTGAGCTCCAAATTTGAATTGGGTTGGGGCCTATAAATACCCCACCCATTCAGCACTGAAAAGATACAGACCTACACCGAATTCTTGATCTTTTCTATGATTCTAAGAGCTCAAATTTGTGTAAAGTCTGAAAGTTCTCCTCTTTATGTTCTTCAAGTTTTGAGTTGTAAAGAGAGGAGAGAAAGGTCCTGTAAGGGTTGTCTCCTGAGCCCATCAAAAGGAGTGAATCTGTAAAAGGGCAGTTGGCCTTCGCCTATTGAAGGAAGGCCTCTAGTTGACGTCGGTGACCTCGTCGGTGGAGGAAGCCAAAAGTAGAGTAGGTCAAGACTGACCGAACCACTCTAAATCTCTGGTTTGCGTTTATTTTGAGCACTTTATCATTACTACAAACCTCCTACATAGCTACTGCTCTCTGCGCCTTTACGAACAAGTTTCTAAGTGCTGATCTTTCCGAATCTGCATTCAGACGTAAATCGGTGTTTTCATACATTATAGTTTACGTTTACGTTTTGATTCTGCAAAACTATCTTCTGCCCTTTTACGAACAAGTTTCTAAGTGCTGATCTTTCCGAATCTGTATTCAGACGTAAATCAGTGTTTTCATACATTACAGTTTACGTTTACGTTTTGATTCTGCAAAACTGTCTTCTGCGCTTTTACGAACGAAGTTTCTAAGTTCAGATCCCTTTAAAACTGCGTTTAGACGTAAACTGTGCAAACTGTGTTTAGACGTAAAACTGTGTTTTAGATGTAAACTACTTTTAAACGCAAAACTACGTTTAGACGTAAAACTGCGTTTAGACGCAAAATGCGTTTAGACGTAAAACTACGTTTAGACGTAAAACTGTGTTTAGACGTAAAACTGCGTTTAGACGCAAACTGCATTGCGCTTAGACGCAATCTGATCTTAGATGCAAACTGCGCTTAGATGCAAACTGCGCTTAGATGCAATCTGCATTTAGACGCAAACTACATTTAGACGCAAACTGTGTAAACTGCGCTTAGACGTAAACTGTGTTTAGACGTAAACTGCACTTAATCATAAGTATTCTTAGAATCGACTGTTGCATCAAAATAGTTTTATCAAACGAACGCAGCTTTCATTTTTAATCGCTGAAAGATTTCCGCTGCACTAATTCACCCCCCCCCCCCCCCCCCCCTCTTAGTGCTCTCGATCCTAACATACAACGCCGAACAGTATGAGGGCAAGCAGTCATCCTGTTCGGGTATGAGGTGTTGCATCATGTTAACCTGGAGCTCTTTTGTTGGCACTGACATAGTCACTGATTGCTACCACATGGACGGTATTGAAATATGCCATATCATTCTTCCCCTCCCCCAAAGAGGCATGCATCAGGTTCCTTTTGGAGGGGCTCGAGGCATGCCTTGGTGCCTCTTATTGGTTGGGTCAACTATTATGCTGGGATTGGTGGTTCGGTCGTCGGTTGACCAAGGGCTTCCACTTAAGGGCTGAACTAGTTAAGGGATATAATCCAGGGCAAGGCCAATCGATCAACATAACTCGGATATAGGATTGGCTGAATAATACTATTCAAACACTCGATTTGCTAAGCAACACTACTCGGGCATGGACTTATCTGAGCAGCACCACTCGGACTAGCTGAGCAGCTATTCGGATAAAGGACTAAATCGAGCAACGACCCATACATGACTGGGTGAGTAGCACTACTCCAGCACTAGGGACTAGGCTGACTGAGCAACGTAGCTCAGGCATTGACTTGGCTGAGTAACACTACTCTGGCCCGTGTTTGCCGAGCAACTGCTCGGACATCGACTGAACTAAGCAGCGACTGATAGCAAATGACTAGTCGAGCAACACTACTCAAGCACTAGGGATTGGACTAGCTGAGTAACATAGCTCGGGCGTTGGCTTGGCCGAGCAACACTACTCGAGCCCATGTTTGGCCGAGCAACTGCTCGGACATTGATTGAACCGAGCAATAACTAGCTACCCATGATTGGCCGAGCAATGCTGCTCAGACACTAGTGACTAGATTGGCTGAGCAACATAGCTTAGGCATTGGCTTGGTCGAGTAACACTACTCAGGCCCATGTTTGGTCGAGCAACTGTTGGTACATTGAATGAACTGAGCAACGACTGATTGCACATGATTGGTCGAGCAACACTACTCGAGTACTAAGGAATGGACTAGTTTAGCAATGTAGCTTTGGCATTGGCTTGGCCGAGCAACACTTCTCGGGCCCATGTTTGGCCGAGCAGCTACTCGGACATTGACTAAACCGAGCAGCAACTAATTGCCCATGACTAGTTGAGCAGCATTGCTCGAGCACTGAATTAACTGATCAGCGACTGATTGCACATTACTACTAGTCATAGTGTTGAATCTCGGATTTTGATGATGAAATCAATTGGTAAATTATTTGACCTAATCTATGTGTTGAGATAAGTGTGCAGGATTAACTACGATAGAGGTAAGATATAAAACAGATGATGGGCCGGAGTTAAAGATTTGGATGATATATCAGGAGCTCGCTGAGAGCTTGTCTAAATATCACCGAGAGTTCATTAGAAGATCACCGAGAGTTTGTCGCTAAAAGCTTACTGGAAGTTCGTCGGAGGATCACCGAGAGAAAAATCGACATACCAGACTAATTGCTTGCCTTAATCGTAGTTGGAACATTAGTTGAGTTACGATTGGGAGGTGATCCCACTAACTTAGTTAGGGGCCAACTGGGCCCTACATAGGGCTGAATTGGATCGGTTTGGATAGCCCATTCAGCATATGAAATCAGGGCTGGCGGTGGCACCGCTAGGGATTCGGTCTCCCAGGTGTTCTAGGAGGTGGTACCATTGATAGTTAATACTGTCAAGCAGTGGTACCGCTAGAGCTCGGTCTCTAAGCTCTGTCAAGTGGTCGTACCACCTAGATTGAGTAGTGGTACCGTCTAGTATCAGTCTGCAGGCAGTAGTATTGCCCAATAATGGATGTGGTACCGCTGTACCCCGAAATCCAAGGAAGTGACACTTTTTGGCTCCAATTCAGAAGCCATTGAGGCCAATAAATACCCCACCTTTTTCTGCATGAAAGGGCGTGAAAGTATTGACATAATCTTGAATCTTTGGAGTGTTAAAGTGTTGTAAAAGTGCTAGAGTCTTCCTCCTCGCTTTTTAAGTATTAAGATCATTTAAAAGAGGTGTGGGACTTGTAAAGGTTATCTCCTAAACCTATGAAAAGGAGAAAGTACTATAAAAAGTGATTGGTCTTCGTCTATTGAAGGAAGATCATTAGTGAATGCCAGTGACCTCAAAAGAGGAGGAATCGGAAGTGGATGTAGGTCACAACGATCGAACCACTCTAAATTCTTGTTTGCTTTTTTATTTGTACAATTTATATTACTGCAAACTTTCTTAACCTTCTCATTGCACTCTTACGAAAACTTTCAAGTTCAATATCTTTCCAAAATGGATTGAATCGAAACGAATATTTTTTGAAATTAACGATTTTTTCGCTGCACTAATTCCCCCCCCCCCCCCCCCCCACCCCCCTCCCCCCCCCCTCTTAGTGCCGCTCTTAATCGTAACAATTGGTATCAGAGCTCGATTACTCTTATTTGGTTTAAAACCTAAGAGAGATAACATTTGCCGACAACCAAGAGGGTCACTCAATTACACATCCCCCCATGTTCAATGGAACATATTACACATATTAGAAACTAGAATGAGGATTTTTATGATTTCTATGGATTTTAAGCTATGGAACATTGTTGAAAATGTTTTTCAAAAGTTCTCTTCCAATGAATGATTAGAATGAGTTGGAGAAGAAAACTTTCTCTTTAAACGCTAAGGCTATAAATGCCTTATTTTGTGCTTTAGATAAAAATGAGTTTAATCGAGTGTCTATTTGTAAAACGATTTTTGATATTTTGCACACACTCGAAATTACTCATGAAGGCACCAATAAAGTAAAGGAGTCAAAAATTAATCTTTTTGTCCATACATATGAGTTGTTTTAGATGAAACCGAGTGAGACCATTAGAGACATATACACCCGATTTACGGATGTCGTCAATGGTCTAAAAGGTCTTGGTATAAGTTTCTCATATTTTGAACTTATTAATAAAATTTTAGGATCCCTTCGAAAGAGTTGGGACTCTAAAGTAATGGTCATTCAAAAGACCAAGGATTTAAATAACTTTCCTCTCGAAGAACTAATCGGGTCACTAATGACCTATGAGATGACTTGTAATACTCATAAAGAGCTTGAGAATAATCTTCCAAAGTACAGGAAGGATATGTTACTAAGAACTCAAGAAGACCACTTGAAGGAAAATTCAAGTGATGAGGACTATGATGATGACTTGGCACTCTTGACAAGAAAGTTCAAAAAATTCATAAAAAGGAATAAAATTAGAAATGATATTAAAAATAAATTTGAACCCAGGAAAGAACAAGTCATATTCTACAAATTCAAGAAGTCGGGACACTTCAAAAGTAAATATCCCCAAGCAAAGAAGAAATAATCAAAGAAGAAGAAGACTCTTAAAGCAACGTGGGACGACTCAAGTACATCCGAAGAAGAGGAGTAAACCAACACCGAGCAAGTTGCTCACTATACGCTAATAGCTATTAGAGATGAGGTAAGCAGTTAATTAGATGCAAATTTATCTTTTGATGAATTACTAAGTGATTTTCATGATTTATTCGATGAATGTAAATTAGTTAGTAAAAAATATGAATTATTAAAAAAGGAGTATGCTTCTCTTGTTAGTGACTTTGATAGACTAAAAATTAAGCATGATGATAGTTTAGCTCCTTGCATAAAATGCGATGAATTAGAAATGCTTAGAAAAGAAAACTTACTACTCAAAGAAGCCTTAGAAATGTTTGAGGTTGGTAGTAAGTCCTTAAACATGACCTTTACTAATAAGGGTCACGTTCATAGAAAAGGAAGAATTGGATTTGTGAGTAGCTCTCACCAAAATCCAACCACCTTTGTTAAAGGCCCTACCTTACATGTTTCACCCCGAAACAAATGTAGCTTCTATTGTAAATTTAGATATGTTGCCTACTAATATCCATTTAAGAGATATAGTCCATATAAATTGATTTAGGCTCTTAAAGGAATCTCAAATGACCTAATACAATTATGATAAGTTGTGTAGATCGATTTTTTAGGCACCCAAGGTCAAATGGGTACCTAAAAATCATCCTTTTTTGTAGAAATATTTATTGTCACAAGCTAGGAGCAAGAGATGATACCTTGATATTGGATACTCAAGGTATATGACCAGAGATCAATCTCAATTCTCTACACTTACTAGCCTAGACGAAGGATATGTCACCTTCGAAGACAACAACAAGGGTAAGATCATTGGCAAAGGAACCATAGATAACAAATCTAACTTATTTATTGAAGATGTGTTATTGGTTGATGACTTCAAGCATAACCTTTTGAGCATTAATCAATTGTGTGATAAATGATATATTATTAGATTTGAATCCAATGCTTGCATTATTGAAAAACCATACAAAAACATATCTATGATTGCCCTAAAATAAAATAATGTATACACTATTGACATTGATGATCTGTATAATAAAATATATTTTTTGGTTTTTAATGACGATGCTTGGCTTTGGCATAGGAGATTAGGTCATACTAGCATGAAACTAATCTCTCAAATCTCATCTAAAGAACTTGTAAGAGGAATTCCTTACATTACGTTTGTTAAAGACAATGTGTGTGATGCATGTTAACTAGAAAAACAAATAAAAGGTAGTTTCAAACTAAATAAGCACCTATAGACCATTGTAATTGATCCATATGGACTTGTTCAAATCAATTGCTACATCAAGCCTAGGAGATAGCAAATACGCCTTTGTCATTATAGATGATTATAGTAGATATACATAGACTTACTTCTTGACATATAAAAATGATTGCTTTAGGTATTTTTTTAAGTTTTGTAAACTTGTTCAAAATGAAAAAGGTTTTATAGTTTCATCAATTCGAAGTGATCATGGTAGTGAATTTCAAAACCGTGATTTCCAAGATTTTTGTGAATCTAATAGATATAACCATCATTTCTCTACTCCAAGAAATCCTCAACAAAATGGAGTAGTAGAAAAAAAAAATAGAAACTTATAAGAAATGACAAGAATCATGTTAAACGAACATAGCTCATCCAAATATTTTTGGGCTGAAGCCGTAAATATGGCATGCTATGTCATAAATAGGGTTCTAGTAAGACCATTACTTTCTAAAACTCCTTATGAGTTATCGAATAACAAAAAACCCAATGTTTAATATTTTAAAATTTTTGGGTGTAAATGTTTTATCTTGAATGAAAAAGATGCCTTAGGAAAATTTGATGCAAAATTTAATGAAGGGATTTTTCTTAGCTATTCTTCTATTTTTAAGGCCTTTCGTATTTTTAATAAAAGAACTTTGGTTATAGAAGAGTCTATTTATGTTTTTTTTAATGAAGCTTCCAAAGTTAAGAAAAATGATTTTGATGATGATGTTAATTTTGATGCTTTGAATTTAAATGAAACCCTTTCTCCATCTAGCAACTTGGATGCATCTTCTTTTGAAACATCCTTACCCAAGGAATGGAAGTATGTAGATGCTCATCGTAATGAGCTAATCATAGGAGATACATCAAAAGGGATTCAAACTCGTTCTTCTCTTAAGAATTTCTATACCAACGCCACTTTTCGCTCCTAAAATGAACCTAAATACATTGATGAGGACTTGAAAGATGATTCATGGGTTATCACAATGTAAGAAGAGTTGAACCAATTTGAGAGAAATGAGGTATGGAAGCTTGTTCCAAGGCCAAATAACTATTTAGTTATTGGTACTAAATAAGTCTTTAGAAACAAACAAGATGAATTTGGTATCATGGTTAGAAATAAGTCTAGATTAGTGGCTAAGGGTTTCAACTAAGAAGAAGGTATCGATTATGAAGAAATCTTCGCTTTTATGGTACAATTAGAAGCCATAAGGATGCTCCTTGCCTATGCTAGTAGTAATAATTTTAAGTTATTTCAAATAGATGTTAAAAGTGCTTTTCTTAATGGTTTTATTTCCGAAGAAGTTTATGTTGAACAAACTCCCAGATTTGAGAATGATAATTTCCTTAATCATGTGTTTAAATTGACTAAAGCTCTCTATAGATTGAAACAAGTCCCAAGGGCTTGGTATGAGAGACTTAGCTTATTTCTTATACAAAATAATTTCTCTAAAGGCAAGGTTGAGACCACATTATTTATTAAAATTTTTAATATAATTTTCTTATTGTTCAAATTTATATTGATGATATTATTTTTTATTCAACGAATGAATCTTTATGTGAATCATTTACCAAAAGTATGAACTAAGAGTTTGAAATAAATTTAATGGGTGAATTAACTTGTTTTTTAGGCTTGTAAATCAAACAACTTAATGATGGCATTTTTATCGGTCAAACAAAATATGCATTAGACTAGCTAAAATGATTTAATATGGATAGTTCAAAGGCTATCAATACTCCTATGAGTACCTCCACTAAGTTAGACATTGACGAAGGTGGAGAAAGCTTTGATCAAAAAGCTTATAAGGGTATGATAGGTAGTTTACTATACTTCACTATTGTTGAATCTCAGATTTTGATGATGAAGTCAATTGTAAATTATTTGATCTAATCTATATGTTGAGAAAAGTGTATAGGATTAACTACAATAGCAGTAAGACATAAAGTAGGTGTTGTGCCGGAGTCAAGATCGAGATCTCATTGGGAGTTCGAGAGTTCATCGGAAGTCCGGACATTCGTCGGAAGTTCTGCCAAAACCAACATAGAAGTCCAAGAGCTTGCCAAAGAAGCTCGTTAGAACTCACCAAGAAGATCGTTATAAAGTCTAGGAGCTTGCCGGTAGTCTGTCGGAACATTGCCGAGAGTTTATCGAATGTTCGCTAGAAGTACGCCGGAAGCTCGTCGTAAGAGCAATTGACGCACTGGAATAAGAAGTACTGTGATTATATCTTAATTATCATAGTTAGATCATAAATTAAGTTGGATTTAGGAGGTAATCTCACTAACTTAATTAGGGGCTAACCGGACCCTTAATAGGGCTGAATTAGGCCGAATTGAGCAGCCAATTCAGCCCTTGAAAATATGGCCGGCGGTAGCACCGCCTGGAAAGCAATGCCCCAGGTTATCTAGGCAGTAGTATCGCCTAGACTGGACGTTGGTACTACTAGTAGTGAATGCTGCCAACGGTGGTACCACCCCTGTCAAGCGGTGGGACCGCCCAGTGTCAGACCAGCGACAGTGGTACCACCCAGTAACGATGGTGGTACTGCCAGTACCCTGAAATCCGAGGATGTAACACTTTTTGGCTCCAATTTTGAAGCCGTTGGGGCCTATAAAAATCCTACCATTTTCTGCATGGAAAGGCATGAAATTATTAAATATACTCTTGAATCTTTGAGGTGTTAAATGTTGTAAAAGATAGAAAGAGTCCTCTCCTCCCTCTCTTAGCTTTGGAAACATCCCAAAAAGAGGAGTGAGGGTTGTAAGGGTTATCTCCTAAACCTGAGAAAAGGAGAAAGCATTTTAAAGAGGTGTTCGGTCTTCATCTAATGAAGGAAGGCTTTTAGTGGATGCTGGTGACCTCGTCGAAGGAGGAATCCGAAAGTAGATGTAGATCACATTAACCGAACCACTCTAAATTTTGGTTTGCTTTTTATTTGTGTAATTTATATTACTGCAAATCTCCTTAATATTCTCTTGCACTTTTACAAAAGCTTTCAAGTTTAATTTTTCTTTGAAATGGATTAAATCGAAACCATTTTCGTCGAAATCATTTTTAATTGAAACAAAGACTTTTGAAATCGGAAAAGTTTTCCACTGCACTAATTCACCCCCCCTCTTAGTGCCGCTCTTGATCCTAACAATTGGTATCGGAGTAATGTTCACTCTCATTTGGTTTTAAACCCAAGAGAGATGACATTTGTTGGTAACCAAGAGGGTCATTCAATTACACGTCCGCCCATATTCAATGGGACATATTACACATATTGGAAGACTAGAATGAGGATCTTCCTAATTTCAATGGATTTCAAATTATGAAATATTATAGAAAATGGATTTTAAAAGTCTTCTCTTCCAATGAATTATTAGAATGAATTGGAGAAGAACGCTTTCACTTTAAACGTCAAGGCTATGAATGTCTTGTTTTGTGCCTTAAATAAAAATGAGTTTAATCATATGTCCATTTATGAAATGACATTTAATATTTGGCACACACTCTAAATGACTCATGAAGGTAATAGTAGAGTGAAGGAGTCAAAAATTAATTTTTTAGTGCATGAGTTGTTTCGAATAAAACCGAGTGAGACCATTGGAGACATGTACACCCGATTTACGAATGTCATCAATGGTCTAAAAGGACTTGGTAAAAGTTTATCAGATTTTGAGCTTGTTAATAAAATTTTAAGATCTTTTCCAAAGAGTTGGGACCCTAAAGTCACAGCAATTTAAGAGGCCAAAGACCTAAATAACTTTCCTCTTGAAGAACTAATCGGGTCACTAATGATCTATGAGATGACTTGTAATGCTCATGAAGAGCTTAAGAATAACCTTCCAAAGAACAAGAAGGACATGGCTCTAAGAACTAAGAAGACCACTTGAAAGAAATTTCAAGTGATGAGGACTTTAATGAAGATTTGGCACTCTTAACAAAAAGGTTTAAAAAAATTATAAAAAAATAAATTTTAAAATAATACTAAAAATAAAATTGAACCTAAGAAAGAATAATTGATATGCTATGAATGCAAGAAGCTGGGACATTACAAGAGCGAATGTCCCCAAGCAAAGAAGAGACAACCAAAAAAGAAGAAGGCTCTTAAAGCAACATAGGACGACTCAAGTTCATTCGAAAAAGAGGAGCCAACCAACACCGAGCAAGTTGCTCACTATACACTAATGACTATTGGAGATGAGGTAATAAGTTCATTTAATGCAAATTTATCATTTGATGAACTATTAAATGCCTTTCGTGATTTATTTGATGAATGCAAATCAATTAGTAAAAAATATAAATTATTAAAAAAGGAGCATGATTCTCTCGTTATTGATTACAATAGATTAAAAGTTAAGTATAATGATAGTTTAGCTTTATGTATAAAATGTAATGAACTAGAAATACTTCAAAAGAAAAACTTGCTACTTAAGAAAACCTTAAAAAAATTTGAGGTTGGTAGCAAATCCTTAAACATGATCCTTGCCAATAAGGGTCATGTTCATAAAAAAGGCGGAATCAGATTTGTGAGTAGTTATCACCAAAATCCAACCACCTTTGTTAAAGGCCCTACTTTACATGTTTCACCCTGAAACAAATGTAACATTTATTATAAATTTGGGCATATAGCTTATCATTGTTCATTTAAGAAATGTAGTCCACACAAATTGATTTGGGTTCCTAAAAGAAATATTTACCATCACAAGCTAGGAACAAGAGATGGTACCTTGATAGTGGATGCTCAAGGCATATGACCGAAGATCTATCTCAATTCTCAAAGCTAACTAGCATAGACAAAGGATATGTCACCTTTGGAGATAAAAGGGTAAAATATTGGTAAAGGAACCATAGGTAACAAATCCACCTTTTCTATTGAAGATGTGTTGTTAGTTGATGGCTTAAAATATAATCTTTTGAGCATCAGTAAATTATGTGATAAATGATACATCATTCGATTTGAATCGAATGCTTGCATTATTGAAAAACCATACAAAAACATATCTATGATTGCTTTAAAACAAAATAATGTATACACTATCGACATTAATAATCTTTGTAATGAAATGTATTTTTTGATTTTGAATGACGATACTTGGCTTTCGCATAGGAGGTTAGGACATGCAAGCATGAAACTAATCTCTCAAATTTCGTCAAAGATAATGTGTGTGATGCATGTCAACTAGGAAAGCAAATAAAAAGTAATTTCAAACCAAAGAACCAAATAAGCACCTCTAGGCTATTGTAATTAATCCATATGAACTTATTCAGACCAATTGCTACATCAAGCCTAGGAGGTAGAAAATATGTATTTGTCATCGTGGATGATTATAGTAGATACACATAGACTTACTTTTTGGCACACAAAATTAATAGCTTTAGGTATTTTCTAAGTTTTGTAAACTTGTTCAAAATGAAAAGGGTTTTATGATTTCATCAATTCGAAGTGATCACGGTGGTAAATTTCAAAACCGTGATTTCCAAGAATTTTATGAATCTAATGGATACAACCATAATTTATCTCCTCCAAGAAATCCTCAATAAAATTGAGTAGTAGAAAGAAAAAATAAAAACTTACAAGAAATGGCTAGAACCATGTTAAACGAACATAGCCTACCCAAATATTTTTGGGCCAAAGTCGTAAATACGACATGCTATGTCATGAATAGAGTTCTAGTAAGACCATTACTCGCCAAAACTCCTTATGAGTTATGGAACAACAAAAAACCCAATGTTTCATATTTTAAAGTTTTTTGGTGTAAGTGTTTTATCTTGAATGAAAAATATGCCTTAGGAAAATTTGATGCAAAATCCGATGAAGGATTTTTTCTTGGCAATTCTTCTATTTCTAAAGGATTTTGTATCTTTAACAAAAGAACTTTGATTATAGAAGAGTATATTCATGTTGTTTTCAATGAAGTTTCCGAAGTCACGAAAAATGATTTTGATGATGATGTTAATTTTAATGCTTTGAATTTAAATGTAAACCTCTTCTCCGTCTAGCAACTTGGATGCATCTTCTTCCGAAACATTCTTACCCAAGGAATTGAAGTATATAGATACTCATCCTAAGGAGCTAATCATAGGAGACACATTAAAAGGGGTTCAAATTCATTCTTCTCTTAAGAATTTTTGTGCCAACGCCACTTTTCTCTCCCAAATTGAACCAAAATGCATTGACGAGGCCTTGAAAGATGATTCATGGGTTATTACAATATAAAGAGAGTTGAATCAATTTGAGAGAAATGAGGTGTGGAAGCTTGTACCTAGGCCAAATGACCATTTAGTTATTGGTACTAAATGAGTCTTTAGAAACAAGCAAGGTGAATTTGGTATCATGGTTAGAAACAAGGCTAAATTAGTGGCAAAATATTTTAACTAAGAAGAGGGTATCGATTATGAAGAAACCTTCGCTCTTGTGGCACGATTAGAATCCATAAGGATGCTCCTTGCCTATGCTAGTAGTAACAATTTTAAGTTATTTCAAATGAATGTTAAAAGTGCTTTTCTCAATGACTTTATTTTCGAAGAAGTTTATGTTGAACAACCTCCCCAATTTGAGAATGATAATCTCCCTAATTATGTGTTTAAATTGACTAAAGTTCTTTATGGATTGAAACAAGCCCTTAGGGCTTGGTATGAGAGACTTAGGTCATTTCTTATCGAAAATAATTTCTCTAAAGGGAAGGTCGATACTACATTGTTTATCAAAAATTTTAAAAATAAATTTCTTATTGTTCAAATTTTTGTTGATGATATTATTTTCGGTTCTATGAATGAATCTCTATATGAATCATTTGCTAAAAGTATAAGTCTTGAATTTGAAATAAGTTTGATGAGAGAATTAACTTTCTTTTTAGGCTTACAAATCAAACAACTAAGTAATGGTATATTTCTTAATCAAACAAAATATGCTTTAGATTTGCTAAAAATGTTTAATATGGATAGCTCAAAAGCTATCAATACTCCTATGAGTACCTCCACTAAGTTTGACATTGATGAAAGCAGAGAAAGCTTTGATCAAAAAGCTTATAGGGGTATGATAGGAAGTTTACTATACCTCACCGCAACTAGTCTAGATATCATGTTTAGTGTAGGACTTTATGCTAGGTTTCAATCTAATCATAAGATATCTCATCTTAAAGCAGTTAAGAGAATTCTTAGATATCTTAAAGGTACCACGAATCTAGGATTATGGTATCCAAAATCCCAGAACTTTGAACTAATTATTTATGTTGATGCGGATTTTGCTGGATACAGATTAGATAGAAAAAGCACATCCGGAACATGTCAATTTTTAGGACATGCACTTGTTTCTTGGTCTTTCAAGAAACAAAACTCGGTTGCACTATCTACAACCGAAGCTGAGTACATTGCAGTTAGTGCATGTTGTGCACAAGTTGTGTGAATGAAAAACACTTTAGAGGATTATAAGATTAATCTTAAAATCATTCCTATAAAATATGATAATACAAGTGCAATATGTTTAACAAAACATCTCATTTAACACTCTAGAACTAAATATATTGATATTAGGTATCACTTTATATAAGATCATGTTAATAATCATGATGTAATCTTAGAGTTTATTGATACGAAATATCAATTAACTGATATTTTTACAAAGCCTTTAAGTGAAGAACAATTTGATTTTATTAGAAGAGACTTAGGAATGTTAATTTGTCTGAATGCATGAATTTGTTAAATTTCATTTTTGAACTTTCTTGATTCTCTGGGTCACTCACTCAAATCATGATCTTATAGTATGCGCAATGAGCCATATGCATTTTCCCATACAAGTTTAATATGATGTTTGAGTATGAATCTTTTCCTCTTATGATGCGAATTTTACATGATGATGTAAATAAGGTTGTGTGCTTCACGACAATAAAATGCTTACTTCGATGTTATAACTCTTACTTTGATGTCAAAAATCTATGCTAAAAATTTTATGATGTTGTGATCTCTTTATCATACAAATGATGCATTATCAGATTCTTAATATTGTGAACTTTTGAATACTACAATTCAATAATGATATTTCATGCAAAGAGTGATGAAAGGCTATGCCAAAATATTTTATCATGCATAAAGTGATTGTACATTTAAATATCTTGATGTTTGATACATGGAAGTCATTGACAAATATATCTCTCACAGATTTCACTCTTATAAATTTTTAATGAGAAATGGATTTGATGTAATGCTCTTCTCACTATAAAGTTTTATTCATTAATTTCTCCTTCAAGTGATACTCCTCTCCCATGAATTCTTCCGTATTCTTCTCATGAAAGATGAATTTTATGAATTCCAATGGATATCTTAATCTTTGAAAAATAAATTTTTGTGTGTGATAATTATTCGTAAGATTGGGGATTTGATTTCATATAGATATATCGATCCTTTTCATAAATCCCTTCTTTTTGTCAAAATGAAAGCATGTTTTAACGAAAACTTATTTTTGACTTGATTCAAATCATTTCACAAATTTAGTTCTTAATGAATTTCCTCCTTACTTTCTTTTCTCTTCTTCATGCAAAATGTAATGACAAAGGGGGAGAAGTTGATAGAATCTATCGTTTTAGTATTGATAACATTTAATGATGAGAACTTTTGAGTGTGAAACTTGCTTGAATTTTTTTTTACCACACTTGCATTGTTGAATTGTTCTCATTTTTGTTGATGACAAAGGGGGAGAAATAATACCAAAATGTGATAAATTAACGACAAATGTATGTAATGTATTTCATCATATATACTTGAAATGCTTGCTTGATAAATTTCTTTCATTATGATAAAATATCTAGAGCTTAACTTGCTATTTTACAATTGATATCTTACCATAGAATGATGAATTACTATCTTTATCATCTTATCATACTTGAAAATGGATGTCATGCCTTGACATCATTTTGAGAAATACTTGGCATCGTATTTTGAGAATTTTAGATCATGATAGGAATAATGATAGTGAAGATATTTTAGGCTCAATAATCTTCATTTTGAATGGTGGAGATTTGGTTTGGTGGTCTTCTTCCTAAGGTTTTGGCTTCTTGAATAGAAACCATTTATTGATTATACTATCATTAATCTATTTCCTTCCACTTCTTGCTAGGCAGTATTCAACTGTTTGGATTTGGCTGAAATTTTGTTAACAGGTATAAGGCTTTTGGTTGTGCATTCTGAACAGTGAAGATTAGGTTTGGAATTTTTTTAAGTATCTCTTTTGCTGCTTCATTGGAGACTATGTTGCTGGTTTTCTACTTCGAACAGTTTCATCTCATTCAGCATTTGGACTGTCATTTGTGGTTTGATTTAGCTAATATTTGGTGAGCATGTTTAGACTAGTGTTTCTTAAATCTGAATGGTGGAGATTTTCTTTAGATATGGTAAACACTTTCTAATACTTAAAAGTAACTATCCTTTATAATTTTTACCACTGTTTGACGAGTATTTGAATTATGGGTTTTGAATTTATTGTGGAACAAATTCATTTGTAGATCTTTGCTACTATGAATAATATTTCATAGTAGAGATTTTGATTTAGACCAGGAGAAGTTCCATAGTTTTTATTCTTCACATTGAATGAGTTTTCCATGAAAAAAATTATTGATATTCTTATGTGCTTGATTGTGATTTAATTGTTTATTGCTTATATATTCATATAAGTGAGGAAAATTTTTTTTGATAATTAATTTTCTATATCTGCATATATTTTTATCCATTTTTCCTAAACAAATTTCTTTCTCCCAAAAAATAAGAGGAACTCATGCCTCCAAGAGCTTTACCCTGCCAAATCTAGAGGTGTTCGATGGGAAGCACTAATTCAATGGGGGCATACATTGATATTCAAGGCACAAAATTGTTTTATATGGAATTTTTCTGATGTGTCAGTCATATCTCACACCTATGAGAAATATAGAAGAATGATATTCCAATCCACCTCTTCTTTCCATTATCTCCTTTGAACAACTTGTGAGTGAATGAAACCTTCGTTTCATTAGCGGTCATCATAAGAAATATTAGACATTATTTACCCTTCATTACGTACTTTACAAAATTTATATAATATATATTTTGAGACCTTCGAATTTATAGTCTACATTAAAATTAGTTAACAAGTGCCTCAAGAGCTTTTGTTCTCGAGGTGGATGCATCCCGACATGGAGATGTCTTTGTTCTCGAAGGCCATATTTGTTGCATTGAATATATTGCCCAATTAGAGCATATCGATTGTTTTAGCCCCAAAGATGGTTTTGGTATATTGGATGCTTTGCCCAATTAGAATCTTCTAGCACAAAGAGACGCTTTGACCATGAAAGCCACACATCGAACAGTTCACATGCTTTGACCATGATTAGATGCTTTGGCCATAGAAGTTGTATTTGATGTGCCAAATGCTTTGCTCAAGTAGTGTATCAAGTGTGAAGAGCAAGAGTAGCATTGTCTTCCATACGGATATATCATAATCAAAATCTAAAAATCAATCTTAGTTGGATTATTAATTACTTGAACCGTTCAATAGTTAGGAACATTACTATCTCGCTCAAAGTTATTGTGGAGTGAGCTTGGATCACGTGATAGATCTTCAACACATTAAACACTTTATCTGAATAATTTGTTATATCGGAATAATTTTTTTTCCTCTTTGTGTATCAAAATGGATTCTTTATCAAAATATCAACTTAATATCAAAAACACATATGAACCAGAATAATATAAACAGTAAAACAATGAATCAATCAAAATGTAAGACTAAATTATAACATAAAAAACCCAATGCGGGAAAAATCACGAGATCATAGTCCACCTCAAACTTCCACTATCAATAGTAATGATAACAAGTTTACAATAAGTCTTTTCTAAAATAATAAGAGGATCGTAATAACATCAAGACCATATATCTTGGCTCAAGAATAGCATATCATCATATGTATGGATCTCATCAAAGGAAAAGTTTAAGTCTCACCAAGTGAGTATAGTAGAAAAGTACCCCAGAGAGGGCAAACTACAGTTTAGCATATTAAGATTGTAAAACTTGCTGCAAGGATTCTCCACATATAATTTGGGCCAAAACTGACAATGTTTGGCCACTAATCGTCAAGCAGCAAAACTCAAAATCCTATTTTTTCACTCTTCTCTTTCTTTCTCTATTCTTTTCTCTCACTATGCGCTACCACCGTTCGCAGCACGCCAATCCCTTCCCTGCCCTTAACTACGCACATCTCCTTTTTTTTTCTTTTTCTTTTTAATTGCTGATTTATGATCAAAGACCAAATTGTTTAGTCCAAGCCCACATATGGGCTGGACCCAATAATTCTCCCCCTCTAGCTCATATGGTGGGTTGTACTAAGCCCGCACTTTGCCTACATACTTCAAGCTTTTCCTTAAGCAAATATTTTATTAACATATATGATTCATTCTTATTGGTATGTATCTTTTTTAACTGTAATTCTTTCATCTCAAGCACATCACGAATCCAATAATATATCACATCAATATCCTTGGATCTAGAATATTATGTTAAATTCTTAGAGAGATGAATGATATTTTGACTATCACAATAAATAGTATATCCTTCCTGTTTAAAGCCCAATTCCTATAGAAACATTTTCATCCACAAAGTTTCCTTACAAGCTTCTGTAATTGCTATATATTCTACTTCTGTGGTTAATAAAGTAACACAATTATGTAACTTAGACTGCCAAGAGATTGCTCCCGCTACAAATATCATCAAGAATCCTGAAGTGGACTTTCTGGAATCAGTATCACATATCATGTTTGCATCTGTGTACCCTTCTAACACAGATTCATCATTGTCAAAACATAAACACAACCTAGAAGTGCATTTTAGATATTTTAATATCCATTACACTACTGCCTAATGTTCCCTACCAAGATTAAAGAGAAATCGGTTGATAACTCCAACTGCATGAGCTATATCTGACCTAGTATAAACCATAGTATATATCAAACTACCTATTGCAAATGAGTAAAGCACTCTAGACATTTCTTCTTTTTCTTTCTCACTTATAGGATATTATTTCGAACTAAGCATGAAATAACCTACAAGTAGAGAATAAATAGCTTTGTCTTTACTCATGTTGAATCTTTTAAGAATATTTTCAATGTAAGTCTCCTAAGATAGTCAAATCTTCATTTTCTTCTTATCATGAAGAATCTTCATGCCAAGTATTTGTTTCATGGCAAAAGACTTACTTAGCTCTCTTTTAAGCTTTTCAATTTTACTAGCATCATGGCCAACAATTAGCATATCATCAACATATAGCAGAAGAATAATAAAATCATCAACTAAAAATTTCTTCATAAACATCATATATGGTTCTATTATATCATTGACTCGTTATAAAGGAATCAAACTTCTTGTACCATTGTCTAGGTGCCTGTTTGAGTCCATATAAGCTTTTCCTAAGCTTACACATTAGATTTTCTTTTCCCTTAACTTTAAAACATTTTGGTTGCTTTATGTAAATTTCTTCTTTTAAATCACCATAAAGAAATATTATTTTCACATCAAGTTACTCAACTTCTAAATTCAAGCGGGTAGCCAAATCAAGAATAACTCGGAAAGAGGATATTTTCACCGTAGGAGAAAATATTTCTTGAAAGTCAATACCTTTCTTCTGATTGAATCCTTTCAAAACTAGTCATGCCTTGTATCTTTGTTGTGAGTATTTATTTCCAGTCTTCAATTTATAAACTCATTTATTCTTAAGAACTTTCTTCTCTTTATGCAACTTTACCAAGTCATAGGTGTGGTTCTAAAAAAAGGATCTCATCTCTTCTTGCATGGCTTTAACCCACTCATTCTTATGCTCATGTAGAATAGTTTCTTGGTAAGTTTCTGGCTCTCCCTCATCAATAAGCATAACATACTCATGTGGAGGATATATGGCAGATGGTTATCGCTCTCTTGTGGATCTTCTCAATGGAATCTCAATTGGTAGTGGAGGTGCTTATTCAATTGGTTCATCATTATCAATTGTAGGAGTATCATCATTAGTATTCTCACACTAATCTTCTTGTTTATCTCCCCCATAATTATCATGAACTATAGGTGAAAGAACTGAACCAAAACTCCAAGGAATATAAATAGAGGTTTTTGGCTTCTCAACATTATCACCATCATCAAACAATTGGTCTTCAAGAAACATAACTCTCTCCTTCTAATAATCTTCTTGTTCATTGGATTTCATAATCTATACCCAAACTCTTTATGACTATATCCTAAGAAGATACATGCTTTTGCCTTATTATTAAGCTTGAACCTCTCATCTTTGGGAATATGAACAAATGCTTTTCACCCAAAGACACTTACTCTCAAGTGATTATAAGATATATCTTTTCCTTTCCATACTCTCTCTAGAATATCACCTTTTAGAGGAACTAATGGAGAAAGATTTATCAACTCAACTGTAGTTCTGATAGCCTCCCCCAAAATGACATAGGTAATTTGGCGTGGGAAACCATATATCTAATCCTTTCTTCAATGGTTCTGTTCATCCTTTCTGCCACATCGTTCCACTGAGGAGTTTTAGGAACTGTTTTTTCAAGCCTGATACCATGGACCCTGTAGTAATTCTCAAAAGAACCCCTATACTCAACATCATTATCTGCTCGAACACACTTTAGCTTTTTGTTAGTTTCTCTTTCAACACTAACATGAAATTCTTTAAAGACTTCGAATACATGGTCTTTAGATTTCAAAGCAAAGGCCCAAACTTTTCTAGAATGATCATCAATAAAAGTAACAAAATAAAAAGCACCTCCAAGAATTCTAGTTTGCATAGTACATACATCAATATAAACTAAATCAATAATATATGATTTTTTAGATGATGGATATGTATGAAATGCAACTCTATGTATTTTTCTAACTAAACAATGATCACAAGATTTAAGAGATGTACCTTGCAACTCTAGTAAGAACTGCTTTATAGCAAGAGTTTGAAGTCCCTTATCGTTGATATGACTAAGCCTCTTGTGCCAAAGATCTATACTTTCAACCTTTTGAATTGCATTAATCTCTCCTTTGTATATATTAGCTTCCATGACATAAAAAGAGTTATGCTTCTTTCCACTTGCCATAATTAGAAAACCTTTAATGAGTTTCCATTTGCTTTCATCAAAATAGTATGTAAATCCCTCATTATCAAGTCTACCTATAGATAAGATATCAAGTTAAGACGAATATATAAAACATGTCTGACATCTTTGAGTATCAATTTGCTCCCAATATTAGTTTCCAAACAAATATCTCTAATACCCACAATCTTAGATGTACCACTGTTTCCCATTCTAACATTACCAAAATCACCAGTAGTGTAAGATCTGAAGAAATCACCATGAGAAATAATATGAAATGAAGCACCAGAGTCAATTACCCAGTTACTGTCCTGAGCTACAAGACTGACATAACTGTCATCACAAACAATAATGATATCACCTTCAACAACAACTATATTGGTCTCTTTATCATTTTTCTTTATTTCATTATGTTCTCGTTTACAAAACATACACTCTTTCTTCATGTGACCTGGCCTGTTACAGTGAAAACATTTGATATCTCTTCTAGACTTAGATCTTCCTCTATAACCATATGAATTTCTACTATGACTTTTTTCATGTTTTTCTTATTTTTTAATAACAAATGCACGAGAATAATATTTACTTTGTTCTTTCCTTCTGGTATCTTCATTTAGCAAATTATCTTTAACCATATCTAACTTTTGCCAAACAACATTAGCTTTGGTTTCATAAAAAATATGCTCATGCAAATTTATATTCATCCATCTTCTAATATAAGTAATAGTTTTTCTATATTAAACTTCTCATTCCTCATCGTTCATACTAGAAGGTTTATCTTTAACCTCGATGGACTTATACAAATTTTACAATAGAGCAAATCTTTGCAATAGAGCAAGACTCTGAAATAGACTTATGTGCTCAACAATGTTACCACCATCTAATACTTCAAATTTACAAGTCTTTTGAGGAGGAAAATTCTATTTCTCACTATCTTTTTCGTAAAGAGGTTTTCTAATATTTGTCAAACAATATCAGCTCTGGTTTCATCAGAAATATACTCATGTAAATTTATATTCATCCATCTTCTAATACAAGCAATAGCTTTTCTATGTTGAACTTCTCATTTCTCATCGTTCATAGTAGAAGGTTTATCTTTAACCTTGATAGACTTATACAAATCTTTTATTATATGACTCGAAGTGGAATAATTTGATGAGTTCAATTTAATCATACCATTTAACTATTCTATTTTAATCGCACAAGAAAAAAAAAAACTAGCATCAAACAACCCGTTGCTCTAATACCACTTGTTAGAAAAAAACCTATTATAGCGGAATAATTTTTTTTCTCTCTTTGTGTATCAAAATGAGTTCCTCATTAAAATACCAACTTGATATCAAAAGCACATATGACCCAGAACAACATAACAGTAAAATAATAAATCAATCATAAAGTAAGACCAAATTTTAATATGAAAAACCTAATGCGAAAAAAAGTTTAGAGCTCAACAAATAGATATAATAGAAAAATATCTCAAAGACGATAAACTACATATTAGGACCGTTAGAATCGTAAAACTTATGATAAACTATAAATTAGCACAGTAAACTTAGAATTATAGAACTAACCGTAAACATTCTTCACAAATCAAAACCGACAAAATTTGACTATTCGCAGTTTTCAAAACCGACAAAACTGACCAACCGTTCAAAACTGACAAGATTCTTCACGTATAATGTTGGGTAAACTCAAAATCTTTTTTTTTTTTCTCTCTTTTCTCTCATTG
This sequence comes from Musa acuminata AAA Group, assembly GCF_036884655.1. Classification (NCBI taxonomy): domain Eukaryota; kingdom Viridiplantae; phylum Streptophyta; class Magnoliopsida; order Zingiberales; family Musaceae; genus Musa; species Musa acuminata. The sequence continues at coordinate 18,471,957 of NC_088346.1, read as the reverse complement.
TGCGCCTTCGCCGTTCGCAGCATGCCAATCCCCTCTCTACCCTCAACTGCACACATCTCCCTTCTTTTTCTTAATTAGGTTGAAAGATCCAATTGTTCAGTCCAAACCCACGTATGGGCCGGACCCAACATAAAAGCAGTGTTAAGGGATTCAAACACTTCACCTAGTTAGATCATATGGAGTGCTAGTCATGTCAAGTGTCTTTAAGACATTTTATCCTGTTAAAGTGCGTCGAACACAAAAAGATGGTAACTCCCAGCTCGGGCCCAATACTGATGGTTGAACGCAAGAAAAAACAGTATTATCTTCGAAGTGGATGAGCCATAATTTAATGGGCACGGATTGGTGTTGGTTATGTTATCGATGACTCAAACAGTGCAACGATCCGAAACATGGGCTGCCCCAGTCTGAGTTGTGGCAGTCGAGCTCAGATCACGTGACAGACTGCTGCTGCTCACCTTGGCCGACTTGAGCTCGGGCAGTGCCATAAACATATCTTTATAATGGAGAAATCGAGTCCTCAAATACAGAGCCATAAACATATCTTTATGGCATGCTACAAAGAGAGATTTGTAGTACTCATTCATTTAGGTTTGAGCATATGCATGTCATTTCATAATGACCTTGACTCATGGACCATCCGGTTGATGGCTCCACTTTGAACAGTAAACGGTCGCTTAATTTGTCCTTCACCAAAAGCTTTCTGAAAACAATGTTTGTAAGCTGTGTTGACTTTGAAGAGAAACTTCCAATGAACATGCTGATTTCAAGACCGCATCTAGCTGCGACTTGCATGGGAACACATCAGGTCTGACTGGTACGACAAGCTTTAGTTTTCTTTTGTTTGAACAAAATGCCAGCCGCAGATTGAGGAAGATTGTCTACGGACTCATTCAAAGGAAGAAAATAGTGAGAAATTTTGTGTGTCGCAAGCACATCCTTTGCCCATCCAATCCAATTCAACATGCTCTAGAAGAACCATGGAGATAATTTTCATTTTTTAAAATATTAAAAATTTTAAAAGAGAAAGAAATTCTTTAGTTATTCCAATTTGTGGCTTGCATTTCAAGTACAAGAACAGAACCATGAAATACCATATTGCTCCTCTTTCTAACACAATTAGAACATATTATATTTATCGAAGAGAATCATTTTTCACTTTTTTATCTCGACAATATAATTCAAAAATCCAGTCAAAGTTATAAAGAATCATTCAAAAGAGAATGGATACAAAAAACAAAAAAACTAGCTTAGGTTTCAAAGGCGTCAGGCTAGATCTAGCTGTCAATCTACATCTGTTTTGACTGCTGACCCAGTTACATTATTAGCCAGACACTGAATCATCTCTTTCATGACAGCAAATTCTTTCCAGGTCAAAGAAAAGGACAACAAATTAAGGGCGGTACTTTGATTGGTAAGATGAGAAGGTGAAAGAATTGATGCTGCTTGGTTTGAACAGAGAGCCATAAAGTATCACCACCTCAACCGTTTTTGGCTAAAGTCGGACAAAGGAGCAGCCTTGTTTGACTGCAGAATTGTCATAAGCAGAGAGTGACTGAAGCTGCTTCATTGGATGTGAATGCAATTTGGCAGATACGGTGTCACTGAGCTGCCCTACTGGAAGGTTTTCTGGGTAAAATAGTGAAATAGTAGTTTACTACCCACACATGCACGAGCACAAGCATAATCTTTAATCGTGATCATTATTTCATCTAGCTTTAGGAACCACCTTCCCCGGTAATGTATAGTTTCAATTGTGTGCTGAAGTGGATCATATTTAAGACAACATATAGGGTACAAAATCCAAGTCAAATTAAGCACTTGAAGTTCACTTGAGGATATCAATCCTTATCATAGTAATGTTAACAGTGCTCGACACCCACCTAATTTTGCTATCGTAGCTATGGACTTGTTGATGATAGTTTGGCAGAGTGGTCCATTGCATAGATTATACAAATCTCAAGCTGTACTGCTGAGATTTGTTCACATTTTTTGTCTCTTGTTAGTTTGGATAAGAAAAGGTTAATTGTTTGGGCTCTGAAGTTTCTCTATCTTCCTTCCTGATTGATTTAAAATTGATGGATGAGTTGTCGATGGAATATTGCTAGTAAGATCAGGAGCTTACTGTTTGGATTTGGAGAAGAAAACATGTGTAAAATGGACAAGAGAACTTATTGAGTAGAAGACAAGAAGGAAAAGCTTTGAATCGAAAACTTCTGGTCTTATACGGTATTAAGTTTCAGGTGTAGATGGTTTCATTATAGGTATAAAGATTATGTTTGTTTAGCTACAATCTCACAATCCAAAGCCTTTTGCTGCCAATTCTATCCTGCTATCACTCTAGCCTGGTCCATTGCCCTACCATTACTGTTGTCACTCCTAGATGTTGTATATACACAACACACACACACGTACTTATATGGACTAAACTGATACCGATACGGACTTAAATGGTTTAGATGTGGACTGACTTTTCCTAATATGATCATAAATGGGTTAGATGTAGATCGGACAAACTTATGTTTATTAGAGATCAATATGATGCGAATTAATCTGATTGCCAACTACTAAGAGTTTTTATCAGCATGTCCTTCTTCTTCACAAGAATTTTAGCCTCCATCGAACAAGTTGTTAAGCATTTTTACTATATACTTAGTGGAAAAAAGAAGTTAAAAAATCAAATTTACTTACCTCATTAGAGGAAAATTTTCCTGATATCCAATTAATCACAAACAACAGTTATGCATTTGATATGGGACATCTTAACTTAAAGATGAGAAAACTTCGGCTTCATCGATGTCAGATAATTGTCTTGAAGTAGAAGTTTTGGCAATGCCTTGCTTGTCGATTCTGATTGAGGTCCCCTTTGTTCAGAATAACCGCAGTGGGTGACCCCTTCAACACCCTATCTTTTCTTCCATAAGTGGTGATTGCCAAGCAAAAGTTAAAAAGTAGGCTTGCTATCATTCGATTAACAGTCTTGCGATTAAATAGTTCAGCAGATTCCATCAAAAGAATGAAAGAAATGTTGTTTATTTCAAACAAAAGTGAAAAGGTCGCTTCACCATGGACCATACAACGAGGAGGGGCCTCACTCTTCGATGAGGATTGAGAACGATCAGAACAAAAAGGATAGCATGCAAACGCCCTGACACAATCAGAAGAACACCACAGCTAAACCAGAAGAATTCGTGTGAAGATAGATGACCTACAATGGACCATATTCACACTGAAATGAGGACCACTAGATTCTCCGTAGATGAAGCTTTCGAGAAAACATTCAAAACCAGTCTATTTACCAGCATCGTCACGCGATGGATTTGCGTGGGCTCTTTTGGATGGTTGACCTCAGTTTGTGTGAACTTGTTAAGGTCTGTTTGACTTGAGACATCAAATAGGCTTACTTATGGATCCGTAAAATTAAGTTGACCTGCAGGCCAACTACCAGTAGGACTTTCTTGCAAGGCAGTACGATTTAAGTGTCAGGCTGGGTTAGGTGTGTGAACATTGAAGTCATTGAGGTGCTGATGTCTTTTTCTTCAGCTAATGGCTGGACTTACGTTCTGATTTTTGTAGCTTGGCAACTGGAGCAGGGAGGAAAACAATAGAAAAGGAAGGCTGTAATTAAACTGAATCATGGATCTTCTCTCGTGAAGTATAAATTAAGAAGCCTTGTATGGGTAGGTGAAGAAAGAGTAGACCTTGAAAGCCGGATGAGACCAGTTGTTTGTTTATCTCTGGATTCAAACTTCCAACTCCAATTTGTGACATTGGACTCCCAAGTCAAACCATGCAGGCAGCAACCTTCTTCCCCCGAGCAAAAGCCACTCAAACCCACTTCCATCCATGAATGCACCATCTGCTATCTAGGCCAACCTCTCTCCATTTCTGGATTAAGCCATGGAGCTGATCTCAGCCCAATATCCTTGCCTTTTTCTTCTCTTCTTCCTCTCCTGCCTTGCTCCTCTGCAAGCCAAAGCAGAGACAGAAGAAGCACAAACTCTATTGAGATGGAAATCTAGCTTGGTTCAGCCCGACTCTCTTAGCTCATGGTCTCTCGCCAACTCCAGCAGCCCATGTAGATGGTTCGGCGTCCGCTGCGACTACAGCGGCCGAGTGCTGGAGCTAAGCTTGCCCAACTCCAATCTCAACGGCTCGCTCGACGACTTCAACTTCTCTACCATGTCCAACCTCGTCAGGCTCGATCTCAGCAGTAACCTCCTCTATGGATCCATCCCCTCGGCCATCTCTGCTCTTTCCAATCTCAGCTCATTAAATCTCAGCGGCAATAGCTTTGATGGATCCATCCCCCCCCAGATCGGGCAGTTGTCGGAGCTTCTCGACCTTCGTCTCTACAACAACAACCTCGCCGGTGTGATCCCGTACCAGCTTAGCCATCTGCACAAGGCACGGTATGTCGATCTCCAGCTAAATTACTTGGAAACACCAGACTACTCCAAGTTCGCTGTCATGCCTGCGTTGACGTACCTTTCGCTGGCCGTCAATAGCCTGACCGACGAATTCCCTCCCTTCGTCCTGAACTGTACCAAGTTGGTTTACCTCGATCTCACCTACAACAACCTCACAGGCCCCGTTCCTGTTTCCCTTGCAAGGCTTCGAAGGCTCCGAGACCTTCGCCTCGGAATTAACAACCTAACCGGAGGTATCCCGCCGATCCTTGGATCGATGTCTGAACTCCGAACTCTCGAACTGTTCAACAATTCTCTAGGCGGGCCAATTCCTTCTTCTCTGGGCCAGCTTCGGTACCTCGAACGCCTCGATATGAAGTCGGCAGGACTGAATTCCACCATTCCTACTGAACTTGGAAACTGTACTCATCTCAACTACATTGAGTTGTCCTTCAATCAACTCACTGGCAGGTTACCGCAATCCTTTGTGAGATTCACCAAGATGAGGGAGTTTGGGATCTCCAGCAATTTTCTCTCCGGCGAGATACCGCCTGACTACTTCGGTAGTTGGTCTCAGCTTATATCCTTTCAGATACAGAACAATCTAATAACTGGACGGATTCCACCAGAGATCGGATTCGCCACAAACTTGAGTTATCTGTATCTCTTCGGCAGCAACATATCTGGTCTCATTCCACCTGAGATCGGGAATTTGGTCAACTTGGTGGAGTTGGATCTGTCGGTGAACTCACTGACAGGTCCGATTCCTCGGACGATCGGCAACCTCAAACAGCTGACTGCCTTGTCTCTCTTCTACAACAGCCTCACCGGCAAGATCCCACCGGAGATAGGGAACATGACGGCATTGCAGAAGCTAGACATTAACACGAACCAATTGGAGGGGGAGCTGCCGAGCGCCATCGGACAGCTTCCGAACCTCCAATACATATCGGTCTTCGACAACAAGCTCAGGGGTCGTGTACCGAACGACCTCGGCCGGAATGGGCTACTATACTATGTCAGCTTCGCGAACAATACCTTCTCAGGGGAGTTGCCACCAGGATTATGCGACGGCTTCGGCCTTCAGGTGATCACTGTCAACTACAACAACTTCTCTGGCGCACTGCCGGCCTGCTTGCGCAATTGCACTGAGCTAGTTCGAGCCCGGTTTGAGCTGAACAACTTCAGCGGAGACATCTCAGAAGCTTTCGGGGTGCATCCTGAGCTTGTTTTCTTGGATCTCAGTGGGAATCAGTTGACCGGGACCCTCTCGCCGGACTGGGGGGAGTGCAAGAATCTCACTCACTTTTACGTCACCGGAAACGACATCTCCGGTGAGATACCTGCAGCAATCGGCAACATGACCAACCTACGGGAGCTTGGCTTGGCCTCGAACTATCTGAAAGGACATATCCCACCTGAATTGGGGACCTCGAAGTTTCTATATAAGCTCGATCTGAGCAACAATCTGTTGTCGGGGTCAATTCCTCCACAGCTGGGTGCCGTATCTCTACTCGAAAATCTTGATCTGTCGGAGAATCAGCTCACTGGTCGGATCCCTGGTGAGCTGGGCAATCTGAAGAAACTACTGCTGTTGAATCTACGCAAGAATGATCTGTCTGGGGACATACCATATCAGCTTGGCAATTTGGACTCGCTTCAGATCCTACTAGATTTGAGCAGCAATTCTCTCACCGGAATGATCCCTTCCAATCTAGGGAAGCTGACAAAGCTGCTCAAGCTCAATTTCTCCCACAACAATCTCTCTGGGCCAATCCCAGCAGCTTTGTCCAGTATGTTCAGCCTAGAATCTGTGGACTTCTCCTACAACAATCTCACAGGGCCCATTCCAACGGGGAACGCTTTCGAGAAAGCCTCTGCCGAGGCCTACGCCGGTAACCCAGGGATCTGTGGTAATGTGACCGGTTTACTTTCTTGCAGCTCTAATTCTTCTGGCAACATGAGTTCTCACAAGAATCACAGGAAGCTCATCATTGCCATTGTTGTACCAATCGCCGGGGTTTTGGTGTTGGCAATCATTGTTCTTATAGTCATGATAGCTTGCAGAAGGAAAGAGGAAGATAAGTATGAGACGGAGAGTAGTAGTAATTGGGAGACCTCTGAGTCTTTGATTTGGGAAAAGGAACGCAAGTTCACCTTCCTTGACATAGTGAATGCCACAGACAACTTCAACGAGGTCTTCTGCATCGGGAAAGGTGGCTTCGGTAGCGTCTTCAAAGCCAAGCTGTCGACCGGCGAAGTAGTTGCCGTGAAGCGCATGCATGTCTCGGGTGCCGGCGACGTGTCAGAGATAAACCGGAAGAGCTTCGAGAACGAGATCAGAGCCCTGACGGAGGTGAGGCACCGGAACATAGTGAAGCTGCACGGCTTCTGCATGAGAAGCGGGTACATGTACTTGGTGTACGAGTATCTGGAGAGAGGCAGCCTCGGGAAAGTGCTGTATGGGGAGGAAGGAGGAAGCAAGCTGGACTGGGCCAAGAGGGTGAAGGTGGTGCAGGGGGTGGCTCACGCCTTGGCCTACTTGCACCACGACCGGTCGCCGCCCATCGTCCACCGAGACATCTCGGTGAACAACATCCTGCTTGAGTCCGATTTCGAGCCTCGTGTGTCGGATTTCGGCACTGCAAAGCTGCTGAATCCTGGTTCTTCTAATTGGACCTCCGTTGCCGGATCCTACGGCTACATGGCCCCAGGTAACAACTCTTCTTGTGACAACAACGACTCTCTCTGTACATCCTCCATTCTTTCTCATCCTCTACTGACCTGCACAAGAATGAGTACCATTAAAGTTCTTGTCCAAGTTATCAATCCTAATGAAACCTCTGCTTTTTTCTCTTTGCAGAATTGGCTTACACAATGAGGGTCACAGAGAAGTGCGATGCGTATAGCTTTGGTGTAGTGGCACTAGAGGCCATGATGGGGAAGCATCCAGGGGACCTCCTATCCTCCCTGCAAGCCTTGTCGCCGCCGTCAGAGGGGGAGGAGGAAGGAAGTGATCCGTTCTTGAAAGATGTGTTGGACCAGAGGCTGCCTCCTCCGACAGGGCAATTGGCGGAGGAGGTGGTGTTCGTGGTGAAAGTGGCGCTCGCCTGCGCACGGACCGATCCCGTCTCTCGACCTTCGATGCGCTCTGTGGCACAGGAGATATCTGCTCGAACACAAGCGTATCTCAGTGAGCCGTTCCGGACAATCACGCTCAGTAAGCTCACCAGCTATCAGAAATGAACCAGTACTCACTGGTCATTCGAGTTCCAACAATAGATGGGGAAATGGAGGCATCCAGGCTCTGAAAATTATGAGAACAGAGAGAGCTTGACATGTTTGGATCATTTGAGGCACTCCCAACACTTGGAAGCTGGTGTGGCTTATAGATCCCGTCATCGGAGGATCCATAAACAGAGCAGACGTGTCTGTCTAACATATCGAGTCAGAGCTGTCCTTTATAATTTAGATCATGTTGTTCAGTAAGCAATAGTTTTCTTAAATAAACAAGTTTTGCGGAAATCCAGGGGGGGTGGGGGTGGGGGTTCTGCTATTAAGGTTTTCAGCCATTTTTTTTTAAAAAAAATTGATTTCCTTCAAAAAAAAAAAATTCCTCATTTTAAGTTTTTCCCCAAAGAGTCTCTCTCCCTTTTAGTTTTTGACAAACAGTACTCCTAAATTTCAAAAAAATTGGCCCCCTCTTTTGATTATTGTGTAATTTTATTTTTTCTATCATTCATGTGTCGCTTTACACATATTTTTGGCATGTATGACACATACATCACACATTTTGTATGTTTGGCAAATAAACTACGCACAACGTTTTTGGCTTTTCTCACTTTGTTTTACTTTACTGCGCTTGACATTATAACAGTGTGAATGCTGTGGTTTCCTATTTTTTTATGCCAGAATACTACTGTGTTCACTATGCTTGCTTCAAAATACCTTATTTATCATGTGGGATAGTGGTTTATTGTGTTGCTAAACTTTCTTTAAATTGTTTTATGTGACGTCATAGAAAACACCATAACGATATAGTAAAAGAGCATAACGATATCATCACATCCAACACAATAGTGTAAATATAGCCCACAATTTGTCAAAGCTTATTAGGAAGGTTTTGAAACAAAAGGACATCAATGCGTAGTTCCTTCAGAACTTTACAATGCATTTGTAGTATATCGCAAAATATTATAGCGATATCATCACATCCAATAAAACGAAGTAAATATAACCCACAACCTATCAAGACTTAATAAAAGTTTTGAAATAAAAAAAGACATTAATAAACGCTTTCTCTAGATCTTTATAGTATTTTTGAACTACCTTTATAGTGTTTTTGTAATGTTATTGAAAACATAGTTTCTCCAATACTTTATAGTGTTCTTGAACTAGCTTTATTGTATTTTTATGATGTTATCCAAGGCACTATAACAATTTCTTAAATATGCTAACGATATCGGCATGTTTTCTAAATACTATAAATCACTCTACAACTATGAGATAGTAATACAATGGTTTCGCATTAAAAAAAAAAATTCGTTGGGTTTGGCATTTGATAGTATTTCTAAACTAGATTTATAGTGTTTTTGTGATGTAAACAAAAAACACTATAACAACATCTTACGAACATAGAACAGTTTTTGAACCTGTCGAAGATGCACTATAAACAATACTGTAACAACGAAAACATTGTATCACAATGACCAAAACATTAGAACAGTAGCAAAACACTACAAGGCACGGAGCAAAATACTGTAACACAAATATTATCTCCTAACTAACAAATTGTTATACCAAACACTACAAATGCAAACAAACACACACTATAACAACCAAAAGCACCGTATCACAATGACTAAAACACTATAACAAAAGCAAAGCACTATATCACAATTATTAATTGCAACCAACAAAGCCATATGCCAAAACATGTATGGCAAATGAAAACACTATAACGACCAAAAGCATTATATCACAATGACCAAAACATTGTAACCAAGGAAAAACACTATAACGCATATACTAAAACAATGTAACACAAACGAAAACACCATAATGATATCAAAACAGTGCATTTATATATCAACCTACACCCACCTACCGTACATAGTAAAATTTACAATAGTTATTATATTTGCACAAGACCACTTCTTAATATTTGCTTACAACCCATATAAAAATCATATGGGCCCTCTGGTCTATCAATATAATATACATTGCCAAATTCATTTTCAAGAATTGTTTGTGCAATGTCAAGGCAATACTGACACATGTTGTCTTATTTAAAATCTAAAAGTCAATTATATATCGGCTCCTCTATGAACTTCATTGCAAATATGATCGTTGAGAAACAAAATATTATAATGTATTAGTAATATAAAACATGAAAATTACTTTAGTAATGCAGAGTTCAATACTAACTATGCATATATAGCTTTCGGCATTTTATCTCTTTGATTTTTCATCCGACATATGTGTGATTAGTGACAATATACTTACTCAAGCACCCTAGCTGATTCATACTCATTCATGATAAGTTTTTTTTGTTTGTTATCATGATTATAATAAAGTTAGAAAACTAAAATACCAAAGAATATAATTTGCGTGAGTAAAAACCACCCTATATTTCTTGAAAACTTTTTCCTTTAAGTACCATTGGGTATTAATGTTCATGTGTGTTTAAGGGTACAAATATCAAATCTGTAGGTCCTTCTGAATTTGTTTCACTGTTTAACTTTGAAATTGAAGTATATTTTTGTATTGATGTAAGATAAACGAATTAGTGAAATAACATTAGAATCATATATTTGAATAGGGTGTAGTAAAATGAGATTATCTAAAATCTTATGTACATTTTAATCTAAGGAACAAATGATGTGTTAGATTTGGTAGTCTTCTTGCAAGGATGATATAATGTGTCGACATCTCCATCTATAAAGATGTCTCAACCCAATAATGTCTACAATGAAGTATAGGAAAGATAGGTCCTCTGATCTTCCTAAAAGGAACAAGTGGAAAGACTATTCATTTACCAATAAGATTATATGTATTTGGTGTCATAAGTAAAACTACCCATAGACTGACAATATTAAGACCCATAATAAAAGCAGACATAAAATGTTTGGCGATAGATGAAATTTGAAAAGAAATATATTTTAAAACTATAACATGAAATATATAATCAATTAATAAATCTAAAAAATCTAAAAATGAAACTTACGATTGGATTGAATATTATCATTGTAGCTTCCTCATCTTTTACAATTTTATCTTTATTGTACTTTTAAAAAATAAAATTGTATAAATCATATAAAAAAAGACTAATATCGCTATACCTTCATGGTTGCTTCTCTCATGTTGGAGGTGCATTTCAACATCTTCGTCTTATTCCTCCTTATTCTTTTTCATCTTCTTATTATTTTTCATTTCAATTGGAATCTGTTTTCCTTTTTTTATTTTACAATTGAGATTATAAAATTCTTTTTTCTAGTTAGATTTATTATCCATGGCCTTAATAAAGATGAGAAATATTATTTGTATTACATGCTTGTAGGATCCCCACTTCTCGTTGTAGCTTTGACAATCGATAGTATCAAATGACTTCTCCACATGTAGCCTCTAAAGTCCTCACGTCCTTGTCCTTTAAAGCCCTCGTAGTCTCCTCTTCTATAGTCCTCACAACAACCTATAGCCTTTGCAGATTCTTCTATCTTCCATCGTAACTGGGTCCTCCTGCACATCCAACAATATCAAAATGATATTAACATAATAGAAACTAGAACGAAGTTAATGAGACAGTGAAATCAAATTCTACCTCAGCAGCAGCGACTCTGTTATCTACCAAAAGAACTGCCTCAACTCCGACGGACACAACTATACAATAATCTGCAACACATATAATAACATAATATGATAAACATATACGTACACATGAACATTAACAGTCTGTGCAAGCCATGCCATGAATAAATAGGATGAAAGAGAGGAACATACTCACGGAACCATCTCTATCAAACATAAGAAAGCAGGATCAGTTAATAGCAGATTCTTAAGACAATGTATACAAATTAAATGAGATAAACATGTCAACTTATTATAAAGACGGCTAAGTACCCTTTAAAGAAGTCAATGACCACCTTCTCAACTTATTATAAGGACGACTAACGATCTTCCTTTACTAGGCGAAGATCAATCTCCTTCTTACACCCCTCTTCTCCTTTTATTGGGTTTAGGAGACAACCCTTACAAGCACTCACTCTCCTTTCTTAAATAGAATTCTAACACCTAAGCTAGAGGAGAGAAATTCTAGAGATTGCAGCAGCGTTTTATCTCTTTTAATCTCTTTGTGCTTGTGTCTTCTACCCAGGGATGGGAGGAAAATTTATAGGCTCTAAACCAGTTTGAATTTGGAGCTCAAAACTGTCATCTCCTGGAATTCCGGGGTCTGGTAGTTGCACCGCCTAACTGGGGTGGTTGCACCGCCTGGTAGAGCTCGAAGACTGAGCCTCTGGGCAATGCCACCTCGTGTCAGGGGCGGTTGCACCTCCTGCCAGAGCTCGGAGACCGAGCTCAGGCGGTTGCACCTCTGTCAGAGGTGGTTGCACCACCTAGCTAGAGCTCGGAGACTGAGCCCTGGGCGGTGCCACCGCCGACCCAAGCGGTGCCACCTATAGCCAAGAAATCTAAGTCCGAATGGGCTGATCCATTCGGCCTAATTTGGGTCTATTAAGGGCCCAATTGCCCCAATATTAAGTTAATGGGATCACCTCCCATTTCTAACTTAATCATCGTGCTTACTACGATTTTTCTTAAGACATTTACTGCAACTTGCTCCGGTGCGTCAATCGCTTCTTCCAGCGAGCTTCCGGCGAACTTCCGTTGATCATCCAATGAACCCTCGGTGATGCTCCTACGGACTTCCAGCAAACTCCTGGACTTGCGATGATCCACTTGACGAGTTCCGACGAGCTTCTTTAGCAAGCTTCTGGACTTCTCGGATTTGTTCTCGCAGAACCTCCGACGACCGTCCGGACTTCCGTCGAACTCTCGAACTCCTAACGTGATCATAGTCTTGACTCCGGCGCAACTCCTGCTGCATGTCTTACTTCCATTGTAGTTAATCTTACATATGTAAAATAAAACTTCGATCGAGACAATTAATCCTAAGTAATTAACCAAGTTGTCCGGCATGTCATTGGTCCCTCAACGCTTCGTCCGATTCTTCAGCGCATCGTCCTCTCTTGCAGCCTATTGCCCAATCGGCCAGTTGACTCCGTAACTCCGATATCCTTGGCACAATACCCGCTCTTCTTGGCTCGATGCCCGAGTTCACGACCCGAAGCTTTCTGTCGATACGTCGACCGATCCACCGGCCCGACGTCCAATCTTCTAACATGTTCCTCCGGCACAACATGATTTTTCCTACTTTAATTGTCTCATCCTGATCGGAGTATCCTGCGTTACTCAAAACGAAGATTAAAACATAAACACATATCAAGTGGTTTCATCATCAAAATACGGGATTCAACAATCTCCCCCTTTTTTATGATGACAACTACTTGATGATGGAGTTATCCTTAACTCCCGGAGTTTAAACAAACTCCCCCTATCAATATACCATATTGATAGAACTTTGAATTCAAGTCATTGCAATATTCATCATAAATACTTGCAATACGTCATCATGAACTTATGTATAACACCATACTTCTCCCCCCTTGTCATCAATAAAAAGAGAAGTCCAACTATTCTTGTGTTTGTGATATAAGTTCAACTCATTGCATGAAAAACATAATATCAAGTTTTATCATCATGCAGTTTTGAAGCTAGAAAATTTAGTAGGTGTTACATCATGCTTAGAACATTCAAGCTATCAAGTTTTAGATATGCAAGTTTTACAGCATACAAGATAGCACTTTAGGTAATGTTCAAGATAGCAAGTTCTACATCATGCAAGCTAGCAATATTATAACATTTTAGAACATGAAAGCTAGCAATTTAGAGATATTCAAGAAAGTAACTCTTCCTTCTTGAAATATGCAAGTTTGCAAGCTAGTAAATTTTGCTTCCTTTGCAATGTTTGAGCTTGTAATTTTGTTTTCGTTGCAAAATGCAAGCATGTTTAGCATTTTGAGATAGGCAAGATAGCACATTTTTATATTTTCTTGAGATTTCAAGCTAGCAATTCTCGGTGATATTCAAGATAGCAATTTCTTCTCTTTTGAGAAGTGCAAATTTTTGCTTTCTTCTTGAATTATGCAAGCTAGCTAGTTTGCCTCTTTTGAGATAGCAACTTTTTGCTTCTCTTTAGATCACAAGCTAGTAATTCTAGCAAATTTTACATCATGCAAGGTAGCAAATTTTTGTGATGTTCAAGATGTCAAGTTCTTTTCCTTGCAATATGTAAGCTAGCAAATATTTGCTTCCTTTGCAAAGTGTATGTTTCTAAATTTTGTAAGATGAGCTAGCGATATTTCTCTCCCTTTGTCAATGTCAAAAGGAAGGGAAGACCCTTTGCATCAATTTCTAAATCATGACAAAGGTGAGTAATCATTCTTATTTCAAAATTTCATAATTAAGATAAACCTTGATTTCAAATTAAGACAATTTTAATCATGATTCATTTCATATGCAATACATCACATACATCATAATAAAAGGCATAAGTATTGCATGCATAATGCCAAATCATCATGTATATAAAATATAACATCATCATTACATGCATGATTCCAAATCATCATTTTATCAGAAAATGATAATTATTGATTTTCACATTATTTAAAAAAAAAATCAAAGTGTTGCATGCATCATTCCAAAACATTTCAAGCCATGCAAGTCATAAATACAAAGAAATCATATCATGAAGGATAAAATCATTTGAATATCAAAAGACATGATTCATATAGTAAATATATTCTTTAAATAAAATATCAAGAAAAATCATAGGAGTACAAAGAAGAGATCTTGTTTTAAAAGAAAATCAAGTAATAAATCCAAGAACTCACAAGGAAAAATCATGATTCATATAGAAAATCTCCTCTTATAAAAATTCAAGTAGAATAGTAGGAGATCGATTAATGAGAAATTTTGATTCATAATAAAATCTCATGTATCAAATGTCGAGAAATCAAAATGATGATTTATATAAAAAATATCACAAGTTATATTCAAGAGAAAAATCATCATTCATTTTCAACTCATTCAATTTGTTAAATCAACATTTCTTAGATACGCATGATACCAAAACATGGTTTCAAATGTTTGACATATAACATGCATAAATTCAAAAATTAAAAGGAGAAAGAATAATTCAAAGGTACAAAGATTTCAACCATCTCATAAATAAATGTAAGACCAAGTCATGAATCTAAAATTTCATAAATCAAAATGATCATCAAAGCTAATCTCATGTTATTCCAAGAAATCAATATCATGATTTTGATAAAACTCATTTCAAATTCAAATCATCAAAATCACTTTTATGGTTCACAAAATTCATAACATATGCAGATTCATGATTTTATTGGTAATATATTTTCCTCCCCCCCCCCCCCCCTTTTTTTTAGTATTTCATTTTAAGTGATTGATTTTATGTTAGCATGATTTTTCATTTATGTTAAATAAAAACATGCATCAACGTTTAGGATCGAAAAATAAGTTTCGTCATAAAATCATCAAGATCAATAGATTCTCAAACATGAATAGTTAGGATCAAGAAAATCAGAAAATAAAATTTAACACTTTCATGCATTCGGACATGGTTTTGCTATATATTTTCAAATTCATTCATGAAGTTAAAAATGCTCATGATCATGGATATTTTTATATCCAAAACACATAATTTCTAACATGTTATTAAGGCATGTAATAGTGTAAAATCATCAAGATACACATACACGGATTAATCCTAAGCACTATCACATATCTTATAATTATCATCCCTAATGTTGCATACATCATTCAACATTTCAAAACATAACATGCATGAAACCTTAGCAATATACTTTTCATGATCAAATTTTTAATTTTTCAAAGATGCTAAATAGAAAAACATGATATAATTTTTGGAAAACAATTTATTTATTTCCTATTCCAACTATCTAAATTAAGCACTCATGAAGGACTTCAAGTAATTTCAAAATAATTCAAGAGAGTTGAGTTACTTACCTTGTAGTCGAAGCTTGTCAAAGCCCAATTCGCCGTTTCACCTTTGGAAGTTCTTGATTCATCATTGGTTGCCTTCCTATTCTTTGGCCTCTTCCTCTGTTCAAGTTCATTGTTTATTTTAGATTTTTGTTTAATAAACTTATTAAGATTTAGCGTTCGAAGTTCAAGTTCATCATTGTCCTCATCACTTGAGTCATCGCTCAAGTGGTATTCATTTGTCCGGAGTTTCAAATCCTTCCTTTTCTTTGGAAGGTGATTTTGTTCATCATGTGCATTGTGCACCATTTCATGTCATTAATGAACCAATTAGTTCTTCAAGTGGAAAAATATTTAAATATTTTATTTCTTGTATTGCGGTTATTTTAGGATCCCACCTTTTTGGAAGGGATCTTAAGATCTTGCTTACGAGATAATTGACGACATCCGTGAAACGGGTGTACATGTCACCTATACTCTTGCTTGGTTGCATTTGAAAAAGCTCAAAATCATGCAATAAAATGTTAACTTTTGAGTCTTTGACTCTACTAGTTCCCTCGTGTGTGATTTAAGTGTTCGCCAAATATCAAAAGTCGTTTCGCACATAGAAATCCGATTGAACTCATTTTTGTCCAAAGCGCAAAATAAGACATTCATATCCTTTGCGTTTAAAGAAAAATACTTCTTCTCCAAATCCGACCATTCGTTCATCGGTTTAGAGGGAAGTTGAAAACCGTTTTCAACAACATTCCATAAATCCAAATTCATAGAAATCAAGAAAACTCTCATTCGAGTTTTCCAAAAGTGTAGTCAAATCCATTAAACAACGGTGGACGAAAAACTGAAAAGCTCTCTTGAAAGCCATGAAGAGCCATTTCTCTCGGATGTAAATCCGAAATGAGAAATACCGGGCTCTAATACCAATTGTTAGATCAGGAGCACTAAGAGGGGGGGGGGGGTGGTGAATTAATGCAGTGGAAAACTTTCGACGATTAAAACTGCATTCGTACGATAAGAGCGATTTCAATAGAAAACCCGATTCGTAAATCACTTTAACTTGTGATCAAGCGAGATGCAATTAAAGCGAATATATGAAGGCAGTTTACAATTATGATGGAAATTAGAATGTAAGTGCAAACTGAAATATGATGTTCATACGATAAAACTGATTTACGTCTAAACGCCGATTCGAAAAATACTGAACTTTGAAACACGATCGTAAATGCGCAGAAGGTAGTAAGTTATTGAGGAGATTTGCAGTAAAGATAATATGCTCAAAGTAAATGCAAACCAGAGAAGATGAGAGTTTATAGTGGTTCGGTAAATCGTGACCTACATCCACTCCTCCGATTCCTCTTCCGTCGAGGCCACCGACATCTACTAACGATCTTCCTTTACTAGGTGAAGATCAATCTCCTTCTTACACCCCTCTTCTCCTTTTACTGGGTTTAGGAGACAACCCTTACAAGCACTCACTCTCCTCTCTTAAACATAATTCTAACACTTAAGCTAGAGGAGGGAAATTCTAGAGATTGCAGCAGCGTTTTCTCTCTTTTAATCTCTCTGTGCTTATGTCTTCTACCCAAGGATAGGAGGGGAATTTATAGGCTTCAAACCAGTTTGAACTTGGAGCCCAAAACTGTCATATCCCGAAATTTCGGGGTCTAGCGGTTGCACCGCCTGACTGGGGCGGTTGCATCGCCTGGCATAGCTCGAAGACTGAGCCTCTGGGCGGTGCCACCTCCTATCAAAGGCGGTTGCACCTCTTGCCAGAGCTCGGAGACTGAGCTCAGGCGGTGCCACCGCTTGACTGGGGCGGTTGCACCGCCCAACGAGAGCTCGGAGACTGAGCTCAGGCGGTTGCACCTCTGTCAGAGGTGGTTGCACCACCCAGCCAGAGCTCGGAGACTGAGCCTTGGGCGGTGCCACCTCTGGCCAAGAAATCTGGGTCCGAATGGGCTGATCCATTCGGCCCAATTTGGGTTTGTCAAGGGCCCAATTGCCCCAAGATTAAGTTAATGGGATCATCTCCCATTTCTAACTTAATCATCGTGCTAACTATGATTTTTCTTAAGACATTTACTACAACTTGCTCCGGTGCGTCATTCGCTTCTTCCGACGAGCTTCCGACGAACTTCCGTTGATCATTCGATGAACCCTCGGTGATGCTCCTATAGACTTCCGGCAAACTCTTGGACTTGCAATGATCCACTTGGCGAGTTCCGACGAGCTTCTTTGGCAAGCTTCTGGACTTCTCGGATTTGTTCCCGTAGAACCTTCGACGACCGTCCGAACTTCCGTCGAACTCTCAAACTCTCAACGTGATCATAGTCTTGACTCCTGCGCAACTCCTACTGCATGTCTTACTTCCATCATAGTTAATCCTGCACATGTAAAATAAAACTTCGATCGAGACAATTAATCCTAAGCAATTAACCAAGTTATCCGGCATGTCATTGGTCCCTCGACGCTTCGTCCGATTCTTCGGCGTATCATCCTCTCCTGCGGCCTATTTCCCAATCGGCTAGTTGACTCCACAACTCCAATATTCTTGGCATAATACCTGCTCTTCTTGGCCCGATTCCCGAGTCCACGACCTGAAACCTTCTGTCGATACGTCGACCGATCCACCGGCCCGACGTCCAATCTTCTGACATGTTCCTCCGGCACAACATGATTTTTTCTGCTTTAATTGTCTCATCCTGATCGGAGTATCCTACATCACTCAAAATGTAGATTAAAACATAAACACATATCAAGTAGTTTCATCATCAAAATATGAGATTCAACAATAATTGCCCAAAGTTAAGAAATTATCAACTATTGACAACAATGAATAAGAGAAGACATAGTTTCTTTGACAAAATAAAATAAGCAAAAATATATAATATATACAAATAAGAAAAACTATGTATGGAATTAGTGTCCTCAACACTATACAATTCAACTATCAACTTCTCAAGTTGATTTCTAGTGTGTCGTTACCTTGGGAATTAATTGTCAAACATATATTTTGTTGGTTTTGCTTTAATATTTAATATTTATCTTTTGTTAGACAAATTGAGAAGCAAAGCAACATTATTGGCTAAAAATCTGAAATGAATCCTATTTATAAAAAAAATCTCCTTGTGATCTAATGTTCGATAATATATGCTAAGATCTCATGAGAGTAATCATAAAATTGCTTTTTCATTTATATTCTTCACCAACCGTGATTCCATTTTACCATTAGATCATGATGTTGAATCTCATATTTTGATGATGAAACCATTTGATATATGTTTTTGATTTAATTTGTGTTTTGAGTGATGCAGGATGCTTCGATCAGGATGAGACAATTAAAGCAGGAAAAATCATGTTGTGCCGGAGGAACATGTTATAAGATTGGACGTTGGGCCGATGGATCGGTCAACGTATCGATAGAAGGCTTCGGGCCGTGGACTCGGGCATCGGGCCAAGAAGAGCGGGTATTGTGCCAAGGATATCGGAGTTGTGGAGTCAACTAGCTAATTGGGCAATAGGCCGCAGGAGAGGACGATGCACCGAATAATCGGACGAAGCATCGAGGGACCAATGACATGCCGAACAACTTGGTTAACTGCTTAGGATTAATTGTCTCGATCGATGTTTAATTTTACATGTGCAGGATTAACTACGATGGAAGAAAGACAAGCAATAGGAGTTGCGCCGGAGTCGAGACTATGATCATGTTGGGAGTTCGAGAATTCGACGGAAGTCCGGACGGTCGTCGGAGGTTCTACGGGAATAAATTCGAGAAGTCTAGGAGCTTGCCAAAAGAAGCTCGTCAGAACTCGCCAAGTGGATCGTCGCAAGTTCAGGAGTTTGCCGGAAGTCCGTAGGAGCATCACCGAGGGATCATCGGATGATCGACGGAAGTTCGCCGGAAGAAGCGATTGACGCATCGGAGCAAGTTGCAGTAAATGTCTTAAGAAATGTCATAGATAGCATGTAGATTAAGTTAGGAATGGGAGGTGATCCCATTAACTTAATCTGGAGACCATTGGGCCCTTGACAGACCCAAATTGGGCCCAATGGATCAACCCATTCGGATCAGAATTCCTGCCAGGCAGTGGCACTGCCAGGGTTGGCGGTGGCACCGCCCAGGAGATGGTCTCCCAGGAAAGCTGGGCGGTGCAACCGCCCTAGTTAGGCGGTGCCACCACTTGGGCTCAGTCTCCGAGCGAGACTAGGTGGTGCAACCGCCCTAGTCAAGCGATGGCACCGCCAGGGCTCAGTCTCTGAGCAAGACTGGGCAGCACAATCGCCCCTGTCAAGCGGTGGCACTGCCCAGAGGCTCAGTCTTCTAGCTGCCAAGTGGTTGTACCACCCTAGTCAGGAGGTGCTACTACCAGGACCCCGGAAATCCGGGAGATGACATTTTTAAGCTCCAAATTCAAACCAGTTTGGAGCCTATAAATACCCCTCCCATCCCTGGGTAAAACACACAAGCCCAGAGAGATTAAAAGAGAGAAAACGCTGCTGCAATCTCTAGAATTTCCCTCCTCTAGATAAGTGTTAGAATTCTATTTAAGAGAGGAGAGTAAGTGCTTGTAAGGGTTGTCTCCTAAACCCGGTAAAAGGAGAAGAGGGGTGTAAGAAGGAGGTTGATCTTCACCTAGTAAAGGAAGATCGTTAGTGGATGCCGGTGGCCTCGACGGAAGAGGAATCGGAGGAGTGGATGTAGGTCACGATTGATCGAACCACTATAAACTCTCATCTTCTCTGGTTTACATTTATTCTTGCTGCTTACCTTACTGCAAACCTCCATATGTGCTTTACTTCCTTATTACTTTTGCTGCACTCATTTACGAACTCGCTTTTAAGTTAAGTTTCCGAAAATGATTTTATGTCAGAAACGATTTCATCGTACGAACGCAGTTTTAAACGTCAAAAGCTTTCCACTGCACTAATTCACCCTCCCCCTCTTAGCGCTCTTGATCCTAACACATGATGTGGGAGTAATCATTGTTAGGAACGAGTCGACACTAAGAGGGGAGGGGGTGAATTAGTGCAGCGGTAAAATCACATCGGTTTGTAAATCTTTCGTACGATAAAACCCATTTCGTAAAGATGCTTAAATTGAAAGCATATGGACGAGTATAGCAAGTGATAAGAAGGTAGTTTGTAGTTGAAGAAAATTGCTCAAAAGAAATATAAACTAGATTTTTACAGTGGTTCGGTCGTCGTGACCTACATCCACTCTACCGATTCCTCTTCCGTCGAGGCCACCGACATCCACTATCGATCTTCTTTTAATAGAATAAGATCAACCTCCTTCTTACAACTCTATTCTCTTTTTGCAGGCTCAGGAGAGAGCTTTTACACCCCCTTTTTACAAAGCTTCCCTCACACTCTCCCTTAGAATGGTCTCTAAACTTTAGGAAGAGGGACTCTATATTTTACAAGGGTTTTCAACTCTAGAAACACAGAGTTTTTATTTACTTTTCTTCCTTCTCCATGCAGGAATAGCTAAAGTATTTATATATCCCAAATGGCTTAAAAATGGAGCTAAAATTTAAATCCCCGAAATTTCAGGGTACGGGCGGTACCACCACCTGACATAGTCTCGGAGACTATGCCACGACGGTTTCACCTGTTTGGTCACTGTTTGAGCCTTTCTCTTAGCCCAACATAGCCCAAACTTGGGCCCAATTATCCTTTAATTGGGTTGGTCAAATTCTAATCAAAATTATGTGCTAACTACGAATTTTAAGACATTTACTAAGCTAAATAAGTCTGTAAGTCTAGGTTTCATTCTAGCGATCTTTCGGTGAACTTTCGATGATCTCTCGGTAATGTTCCAGCGGACTCCTAGCAAGCTCTTGGACTTCACGACGATCTTCTTGGCAAGTTCTGATGAGCTTCTTCGGTAAGCTCCTGGACTTCTCAATTAATTCCGATAGAACTTCTAACGAACATCCGGACTTCCAATGAACTCTAGAACTCCCAATGATATCTTGTTCTTGACTCCGGGACTTCATTTTCTTTATGCCTTGATCGCTATCATAGTTAATCCTGCATAAATAAAACCTACTTCGATCTAGACAATTATTATAAAGCTTGAATCATGTTATCCGGCATGTCATTGGTTCCTTAACGCTTTGTCTGATTCTTCGGCGCATCATCCTCTCTTGCGGCCTATTACCCAATTAGCTAGTTGACCTCCATAACTCCGATTTTCTTGGCGTAATTTTTGCTCTTCTTAGCTCGATGCCCGAACTTATGGCTCGAAGCCTTCTGTCGATACGTTGATCGATCCTTCGGTTCGACGTCCAATCTTTTGACATGTTTCTCTCTGGCCCAACATGATTCTTTCCACTTTAATTGTCTCTCCCTAATCAAAGCTACCTACGTCACTCAAAATGCATATCAAATCATAAACACTATCAATTAGTTTTATCATCAAAATATAAGATTCAACAATCTCCCCCTTTTTTATGATGACAACTAATTGATTACAGAGTTAACCTTAACTCCCATTATCAATATGGCATGACATATTTGAGATGAAACTTGAATTCAAATTGAATTCAAGTCAAGCCGGAAGACTCACCGAGAAGTTCATCGAAGGATCGCCGAGTGAACGAATCGACGTACCGGACCATGTTTGCCTTAATCGTAGTTAGAACAATAATTAGAGTTTGATTTGGGAGGTAATCCCATCAACTCTATTAGGGGCTAACTAGGCTCGGAGCTAGGATGGTTTGGGCCAAATACAAGGCCTAACCAGGTTGTTGGACTTTGTCCAACGGTGGCACTGCCTGAAACACAGTCCCCCAAATGGTTTGGGCGGTGGTACCGTCAGAAGTTAATATTGCCAACGGTGGTACCGTCAGAGCTCGGTCTCCGAGCTCTGTCAAGCGGTGGTACTGCCTAGACTGGGCAGTGGTACCACCCAGCGTCAGGTGTTAAGTGGTGGTACCACCAGTGTAGAATCTCGTATTTTGATGATAAAACCACTTGATATGTGTTTATGTTTTAATCTACATTTTGAGTGATGCAGGATGCTCCGATCAGGATGAGACAATTAAAGTAGGAAAAATCATGTTGTGCCGGAGGAACATGTCATAAGATTGGACGTCGGGCTAGTGGATCGGTCGACGTATCGACAGAAGGCTTCGGGTCGTGGACTCGGGCATTGGGCCAAGAAGAGCGGGTATTGTGCCAAGGATATCGGAGTTGCAGAGTCAACTGGTCGATTGGGCAATAGGTCGTAGGAGAGGACGATGCGCCGAAGAATCGGACGAAGCATCGAGGGACCAATGACATGCTTGACAACTTGGTTAATTGCTTAGGATTAATTGTCTCGATCGAAGTTTTGTTTTATATATGTAGGATAAACTACAATGAAAGTAAGACATGTATCAAGAGTTGTGCCAGAGTCAAGACTATGATCACGTTGGGAGTTCGAGAGTTCGACGGAAGTCCGGATGGTCGTCAGAGGTTCTGCGGGAACAAATCCGAGAAGTCCAGAAGCTTGCCAAAGAAACTTATTAGAACTCGCCAAGTGGATCATCGCAAGTCTAGGAGTTTGCCAGAAGTCCACAGGAGCATCACTAAGGGTTCATCGGATGATCGACGGAAGCTCGACAGAAGCTCGCCGGAATAAGCGATTGACGCACCGGAGCAAGTTGCAGTAAATGTCTTAAGACATTCGTAGTTAGCACGATGATTAAGTTAGAAATGGGAGGTGATCCCATTAACTTAATCTTGGGGCAATTGGGCCCTTGATAGACCCAAATTGGGCCGAATGGATCAGCCCATTCGGACCCAGATTACTTGGCCAGAGGTGGCACCGCTTGGGTCGGCGGTGGCACCGCCCAGGGCTCAGTCTCCAAGCTCTGGCTGGGCGGTGCAACCGCCCTAGTCAGGTGGTGGCACCGCTTGAGCTCGGTCTTCGAGCTATAGCAGGAGGTGCAACCGCTCCTGACAAGAGGTGACACTGCCCAGAGGCTCAGTCTTCGAGCTCTGCCAGGCGGTGCAACCGCCCCAGTCTGGCGATGCAATAGCCAGACCCCGGAATTCCGGGAATTAACAGTTTTGAGCTCGAAATTTAAATTAGGTTGGGGCCTATAAATACCCCACCCTTTCAGCAATGAAAGAGTAACCAAAAACCACCGAAATCCTGATCTTACTCTGTGATTTTTAGAGCTCAAAAGTGTTGTATGAGTTAAAAGTTCTCCTTCCTCTTTTCTTCCAAGTTTTGATCTGTCAAGAGAGGAAAGAAAATTCTATAAGGGTTGTCTCCTAACCCCTTCAAAAGGAGTGAAACTGTAAAAAGGTGGTTGGCCTTCGCCTATTGAAGGAAGGCCTCTAGTGGATGTCGGTGGGGGAAGCCAAAAGTGGATGTAGGTCAAGATTGACCGAACCACTCTAAATCTCGGTTTGCATTTACTTTGAGCATATTATCTTTACTACAAACCTCCTTAATAGCTTACTGCCTTCTGCGCATTTACGATCGTATTTCAAAGTTCAGTATTTTCCGAATCGACATTTAGATATAAATCAGTTTTATCGTACGAACATCATATTTCAGTTTGCGCTTACATTCTGATTTCCATCATAACTGCAAACTGCCTTCATAGATTCGCTTTAACTACATCTCGCTTGATCACAAGTTAAAGTGATTTACGAATCGACTTTTCTATCAAAATCACTTTTAACGTACGAATGCAGTTTTAATCGTCGAAAGTTTTCCGTTGCACTAATTCACCCCCCCCTCTTAGTGCTCCTGATCCTAACAATTGGTATCAGAGCCCAGTATTTCTCATTTCGGATTTACACCCGAGAGAAATGACTCTTCATGGCTTTAAAGAGGGTTTTTCGGTTGTTTATCCATCATTGTTTAACAGATTGGACTACACTTACTGGAAAACTCGAATGAGAGTTTTCTTGATTTCTATGAATTTGGATTTATGGAATATTATTGAAAATGGTTTTCAACTTCCCTCTAAACCGATGAACGAATGGTCGGATTTGGAGAAGTATTTTTCTTTAAATGCAAAAGCTATGAATGCCTTATTTTGTGCTTTGGACAAAAATGAGTTCAATCGGATTTCTATGTGCGAAACGACTTTTGATATTTGGCGAACACTTGAAATCACGCACGAGGGAACTAGTAGAGTCAAAGAATCGAAAGTTAATATTTTATTGCATGATTTTGAGCTTTTTCGAATACAACCAAGCGAGACTATATGCGACATGTACACCCATTTCATCTAAGAGTTCTTGGTAAATCTTTTTCAAATTTTGATGTTGTAAGCAAGATCTTAAGACCCCTTTCAAAAAGATGGGATCCTAAAATAACGACAATACAAGAAACAAAAGATTTAAATATTTTTTCACTTGAAGAACTTATCGGTTCATTGATGACATATGAAATGGTGCACAATGCACATGATGAACATGATGAACAAAATAACCTTCCCAAGAATAGGAAGGATTTTGGACATAGAACATTTGAAGATCACTCGAGCGTAAGCTCGAGTGATGGTGGACTTAAACTACAAATGAAACAAAAATTAAAAAGCAAAAAGAACGGAACTACTTGCTTTGAACGCAAGAAGAAGAACACAAAATGGGATGAATCGAGCTCCTCCGAAGACGAGGAGAAAATCAAGAAAGGCGAGGTGGCAAACTACGCCTTAACGGCATTCAACGATGAGGTAATCGAAACCCCCTTAATTTGTTTTGAAATTACTTGATGTTTTTCATGATGCATTTTCTTTTTTTTAGAATAATTATTTTTCTTGAAAATTACATATTAAAAAAAATATATTTGAAAATACAAGTATATGATCATGCTCGTAATTTGAAAATAATAATGAAAATTACATGTTTCATGTTAATGAAATAAAATGTTAGATTTAAATCTAATGATCATATGTATGTTTTTCTTAAGAAGAAAAAATGTGTATTTTGATTATTTCTGATTTTGATTAAAACCATGCTTAACGTCTTAATGAAAATATTAAGAAGTTTAATATCATGCTATATGTGGTTAAGAAGTAATAATGTGTATCATGTTGATTTCCATTGTTATTTCTCGATTTTGATAAAATAAAATCATGCCTGAAGAAATGCATAATGATGTAATATTAAATATTTTGATACTATGATTGATAATTTTATGCATGAAATTTTAAGTTATACATGATGATAAGCATGTGTTATTTTCATGAGTGTATTTGAAAAACATATGGCAAAAATGTGTCCGAATGCATGAACATATTAAAATCCTTTTTCGGACGTCCTTAATTCACTCACTAAATTGCTATAATGAGAACTTTACACTATTACATGCCTTAATAACATGTTGGAAATTATGTATTTTGGATACAAAAATTTCCATGATCATGAGCATGTTTTATTTTCATGATTGTGTTTGAAAATCTATAGCAAAACCATGTCCGAATGCATGAAAGTGTTAAATTTTAATTTTTGGATTTTCTTGATCCTAACAATTGATATTTTTGGATTTTCTCGATATATTATTCTCTTTCGGACTTAATAAACATATGCCAAATCGAGTTTGATTCATATAATTGATTTTTGACATATGGAATCAACTAGCAAATGCATCTCTCATAGACTTATCTTGTGAAAAATATCTTTCGAGAAATGGATTTGATGATTCCTTCTTATATCTTTAGAGAAATAGTTTTACGTGCAAGGATTTAATTCACACACATATCTTGATCCTTGTAAAAATGAAGTGTGCTTTAATATCCTATTAATTTTAACTTCATTCAAGTAAGCTCACTAGTGACTTTCCTCTTTCAAGCAAAAAAGATAATAACAAATAAAGAGGAAGAAGTAATGAAAGCTATCTCCATGTCATGTTTTCCTTAAGGCGTTTGTATAATTGATATCCTATCACTCATTGTTAAAAAATGAAATAAACCTAGTTATGGCATGAATCATTACCGCACTTACGTTTAAAACTTGCTTATATCGTTCTCCTTTTTGTTGATGACAAAGGGGGAGAAAAATATGAATTGATACTATGAGTGCTATATTTGAATGAGAAATAGATGAAATGCTATGATTGCTAAATACTTGAAATGTTTGAATCATGTTAAGATATCAATAACTTGCATCGTAATTTTACTTGCTGATATCTTGCTATATGATGAAATGCTATGATTTGTTGCTAAAATGATGCATGCAATACTTATGCTTTTTATTATGATGTATGTGATGTATTGCATATGATGTAAATGATGATTAAAATTGCCTTAATTTGAATTCAAGGCTTATCTCAATTATGGAATTTTGAAATAAGAATGATTACTCACCTTTGTCATGATTTAGAAATTGACATAAAGGGTATTCCCTTCTTTTTGACAATGACAAAGGGGGAGATAGCTAGCTTACACAATTCAAGAAGAAAGCAAAAATTGCACTTCTCAAAAGAGAAGAAATTTCTATCTTGAACATCACCGAGAATTGCTAGCTTGAAATATCAAGAAAATGTAAAAATGTGCTATCTTGCCTATCTCAAGATGCAAAACATGCTAACTTGCACTTTGCAATGGAAACAAAATTGCTAGCTCGAACTTTGCAAAGGAAGCAAGAAATTGCTCATCTCAACAGAGAAGCAAAGATTGCTAACTTGCATATTTCTAGAAGCAAAAGTGCTATCTTACCTATCGTAAAGAAAAGCAAATATACCAACTTGCATATCTTTGAATTTGCTATCTTGTATGTTGTACAACTTGCATATCTAAAACTTGATAGCTTGAATGTTCTAAGCATGATGTAACACTTGCTAAATTTTCTAGCTTCAAAACTACATGATGATAAAACTTGATATTCTATTTTTCATGCAATGAGTTAAACTTATATTCCAAACACAAGAATAGTTGGACTTCTCCTTTTTGTTGATGACAAAGGGGGAGAAGTATGATGTTATGCATAAGTTTATGCATAAGTTCATGTTGACATGTTGCAAGTATTCATGATGAATATTGCAATGACTTGAATTCAGTTTGAATTCAAAATTCTATCAATATAGCATATTAATAGGGGTAGTTTGTTTAAACTCTGGGAGTTAAAGGATAACTCCGTCATCAAGTAGTTGTCATCATCAAAAAGGGGGAGATTGTTGAATCTCGTATTTTGATATGATGAAACCACTTGATATGTGTTTATGTTTTAATCAGCATTTTGAGTAACGCAGGATGCTCCGATCAGGATGAGATAATTAAAGCAGGAAAACTCATGTTGTGCCGGAGGAACATGTTAGAAGATTGGACGTCGGGCCGGTGGATCGGTCGACGTATCGACAGAAGGCTTCGGGTCGTGGACTCGGGCATCAGGCCAAGAAGAGCGGGTATTGTGTCAAGGATATCGGAGTTGCGAAGTCAACTGGCCGATTGGGCAATAGGCCGCAGGAGAGGACGATGCGCCGAAGAATCAGATGAAGCGTCGAGGGACCAATGACATGCCGGACAACTTGGTTAATTGCTTAGGATTAATTATCTCGATCGAAGTTTTGTTTTAGATGTGCAGGATTAACTATGATGAAAGTAAGACATGCAGCAGGAGTTGCGCTGGTATCAAGACTATGATCACGTTGGGAGTTCGAGAGTTCGACGGAAGTCCGGACGGTCGTCGGAGGTTCTACGGGAACAAATCCGAGAAGTCCAAGAGTTTGCCAAAGAAGCTCATCGGAACTCGCCAAGTGGATCATTGCAAGTCCAGGAGTTTGCCAGAAGTCCACAGGACCATCACCGAGGGTTCATCGAATGATCGACGGAAGCTCGCCGGAAGAAGCGATTGACGCATCGGAGCAAGTTGCAGTAAATGTTTTAAGAAATTCGTAGTTAGCACGATGATTAAGTTAGAAATGGGAGGTGATCACATTAACTTAATCTTGGGGCAATTGGGCCCTTGACATACCCAAATTGGGCCGAATGGATCAGCCCATTCGGACCCATATTACTTGGCCAGAGGTGGCATCGCTTGGGTCGGCGGTGGCACCGCCTAGGGCTCAGTCTCCGAGCTCTGGCTGGGCGATGCAACCGCCTCTGATAAAGGTGCTAACAAGAGGTGACACCACCCAGAGGCTCAATCTTCGAGCTTTGTCAGGCGATGCAACCGCTAGACCCCAGAATTCTAGGAATTGACAGTTTTGAGCTCGGAATTCAAACTTGGTTGGGGCCTATAAATACCCCACCCTTTCAGCAATGAAAGAGTAACAAAAAACCACCGAAATCATGATCTTACTTTGTGATTTTTAGAGCTCAAAAGTGTTGTATGAGTTCAAAGTTCTCCTTCCACTTTTCTTCCAAGTTTTGATCTGTCAAGAGAGGAAAGAAAATTCTGTAAGGGTTGTCTTCTGAGCCCATCAAAAGGAGTGAAACTGTAAAAAGGTGGTTGGCCTTCACCTATTGAAGGAAGGCCTCTAGTGGACGTCGGTGACCTCGTCGGTGGAGGAAGCCAAAAGTGGATGTAGGTCAAGATTGACCGAACCACTCTAAATCTCGGTTTGCATTTACTTTGAGCATATTATATTTACTACAAACCTCTTCAATAGCTTACTGCCTTTTGCGCATTTACGATCGTGTTTCAAAGTTCAGTATTTTCCGAATCAACATTTAGACGTAAATCAGTTTTATCGTACGAACATCATATTTTAGTTTGCGCTTACATTCTGATTTCCATCATAACTGCAAACTTCCTTCATAGATTCGCTTTAACTACATCTCGCTTGATCACAAGTTAAAGTAATTTACGAATCGACTTTTCTATCGAAATCGCTTTTATCTTATGAACGCAGTTTTAATCGTCAAAAGTTTTTCGCTGCACTAATTCACCCCCCCTCTTAGTGCTCCTGATCCTAATACCCAGTACCTTGGAAAACCGGGATGAGATATTTTTTTGGCTCCATTTTTGTAGCTATTGGGGGATATAAATTCTCCACCATTTTCTACATGAAAGGGTACCTAAGTGTGATTATAATCTTGAATCATTGAAGTATAAAAGTGCTAGAGTTTTAAGAAGGACCAAGTAATTTGCGATAAGTGCAAAAAACTGGGACACTACAAGAATGATTGCCCTCAAGCCAAAAAGAGAACATCAAAGAAGAAGGCGCTCAAGGCAACGTTGGATGATTCAAGCGCGTCCGAAGAAGAGGAGTCCAACACCGAGCAAGTTGCTCATTACGCCCTAATGACCATCAGAGAAGAGGAAATGGATTTAATTGATGCAGATTTACCTTATCATGAATTATTAAATGCTTTCCATGAGTTATTTGATGAATGTAAGACAATTAGTAGAAAATATAAATTGCTAAAAAAGGAGCATGATAGTCTCACTTGTGATATCGATAAATTAAAAACTAAATATCATGATAGTTTAGCTCCATGTATAAAATGCCATGATCGAGAATCTCTCCAAAAGGAGAACTTGCTACTTAAGGGCACTTTGAAGAAATTCGAGGTTGGTAGCAAATCTTTGAACATGATCCTTACAAATAAGGGTCACATTCCTAAAAGAAGTGGAATTGGATTTGTGAGAAGTCCTCACCAAAATCTAACCACCTTTATTAAAGGCCCCGTCTTATATGTTTGGCACCAAAGAAATTACAACTTTTGTTGCAAATATGGACATAAAACTTATAAATGTCCATTCAAGAAAATTAGTCCGAACAAACTAATTTAGGTTCCTAAAGGAACCATGATCAATTCTATGCAATATGATGAACAAGTTAAATCAGTTTTTAAGGCACCCAAAAGAAAATGGGTACCTAAAAATAATCCCTTCTTATAGAAACATACACCATCACAAGCTAGGAGTAAGAGATGGTATCTAGATAGTGGATGCTCAAGACATATGACTGGAGATCCATCTCATTTCTCTATGCTCAATAGCAAAGAAGAAGGGTACGTCACCTTCGGAGACAACAACCAAGGCAAAATCATTGGCAAGGGAACCATAGGTAACAAATTAAAATTTTCTATTGATGATGTCTTACTAGTTGATAGATTGAAATATAATCTCTTGAGTGTTAGTCAATTATGCGATAAAGGTTACATCGTTAGATTTGAATCAAATATGTGCATTATTGAAAAATCAAACCATAACATAACTATGATTGCATTAAAACAAAATAATGTCTACACCATAAACCTTGATGAACTAAGTAATGAAATGTGCTTCTCCGCTTTAAATGATGATGCTTGGCTTTGGCATAGGAGACTAGGCCATGCAAGCATGAAACTAATATCTAAGATCTCATCTAGAGAATTTGTGCGAGGAATTCCAAATATAAAGTTTATTAAGGACAAAGTATGTGATGCATGTCAACTAGGTAAACAAATAAACACTAGTTTCAAACCAAAAACTCAAATTAGCACGTCTAGACCATTACAATTGATTCATTTGGACTTATTTGGACCAATTGACACGACAAGTCTAGGGGGAAGCAAATATGCGTTTGTAATTATGGATAACTATACTAGATACACTTGGACCTATTTCTTAGCTCACAAAAGTGATTGTTTCAAGTGTTTCTCTAAATTTTGCAAACTCACTCAAAACGAAAAAGGTTTCATGATTTCATAAATTCGGAGTGATCACGGTGGCGAATTTCAAAACCGTGACTTTCAGAATTTTTGTGAAGTTAATGGACACAATCACAAC
This sequence comes from Musa acuminata AAA Group, assembly GCF_036884655.1. Classification (NCBI taxonomy): domain Eukaryota; kingdom Viridiplantae; phylum Streptophyta; class Magnoliopsida; order Zingiberales; family Musaceae; genus Musa; species Musa acuminata. The sequence continues at coordinate 18,440,728 of NC_088346.1, read as the reverse complement.
TTTTCTACTCCGAGGAATCCCCAACAAAATGGAGTAGTTGAAAGAAAAAATAGAAACCTACAAGAAATGGTAAGAACGATGTTAAATGAACATAGTTTACCTAAGTATTTTTGGGCCGAAGCCGTAAATATGGCTTGCTACATCATGAATAGAGTCCTAATAAGACCATCCCTATCAAAAACTCCCTATGAATTATGGAATAACAAAAAACAAAATATTTCCTATTTTAAAGTTTTCGGTTGTAAATGCTTTATTTTGAATGAAAGGGATGTCTTAGGAAAATTTGATGCTAAATCCGATGAAGGCATCTTTCTTGGTTACTCTTCCGTTTCTAAGGCTTTTCGGGTTTTTAACAAAAGAACCTTAGTAATAGAAGAGTCTATTCATGTAGTTTTTAATGAAATTTCTAATTTAAAAAAAAATAATTTTGATGATGATCTTGGTTTTGATAATTTGAATTTAAATGAACCCCCTCCTCAAAATAGCAACTTGGATGCACCTTCTTCCGAAATTTCCTTACCCAAGGAATGGAAGTATATAGATGCTCATCCAAAAGAGCTAATTATAGGAGATACATCAAAAGGGGTTCAAACTCGTTCCTCTTTCAAGAATTTTTGTGCTAACGCCGCCTTCCTTTCTCAAATCGAACCTAAATGTATTGACGAGGCTATAAAAAATTATTTTTGGGTTATTGCAATGCAAGAGAAATTAAATCAATTTGAGAGGAATTAGGTATGGAAGCTTGTTCCTAGACCTAGTGACCATTTAGTCATTGGTACTAAATGGGTCTTTAGAAACAAGCAAGACAAAAATGGTATCGTGGTTAGAAACAAGGCTAGATTAGTGGCCAAAGGTTTCAACAAAAAAGAAGGTATCGATTACGAAGAAACCTTCACTCCCGTGGCTCGATTAGAAGCCATAAGGATGCTCCTTGCCTATGCTAGTAGTAATAATTTTAAACTGTTTCAAATGGATGTCAAAAGTACTTTCTTGAATGGTTTTATTTCCGAAGAAGTATATGTCGAACAACCTCCCGGATTTGAAAATTCTCTTCTTCCTGACCATGTATTCAAATTGACTAAGGCTCTCTATGACTTGAAACAAGCTCCTAGAACTTGGTATGAAAGGCTTAGTTCCTTTCTTATTTTAAATAATTTTACCAAAGGCAAGGTTGATACTATATTGTTTATTAAATATTTTGAAAATAATTTTCTTATTGTGCAAATTTATGTTGACGATATTATTTTTGGCTCCTCGGATGAATCACTATGTGAATCATTTGCCAAATGTATGAGTCATGAATTCGAAATGAGTTTAATGGGTGAATTAACTTTCTTTTTAGGATTACAAATCAAACAACTTAGTGATGGCATATTTCTTAACCAATCTAAATATACATTAGAATTATTAAAACAATTTAACATAGATAATTCAAAAGTAATAAGCACCCCTATGAGTACTTCGACTAAGTTAGATATGGATGAAAATTGTGAAAATTTTGATCAAAAAACATATAGGAGAATGATAGGTAGTCTACTCTACCACCCCGCGACTAGACCGGATATTATGTTTAGTATAGGACTTTGCGCTAGGTTTCAATCTAATCCTAAATGATCTCATCTTAAGAGTGTTAAAAGAATATTTAGGTATCTTAAAGGAACTCTAAATTTAGGATTGTGGTATCCAAAATATAAAAAATTTGATTTAATAGCTTATGTAGATGCCGAATTTGGCGGATGCAGAATAGATAGAAAAAGTACATTCGGAACATGCTAGTTTTTAGGACATGCACTTGTTTCTTGAACTTCCAAGAAACAAAATTCAGTTGCACTATCTACGGCGGAAGCTGAATACATTGCTGCAAGTGCATGCTGTTCACAAGTTGTTTGGATGAAAAACACATTAGAAGACTATAGAATTCACTTTAAAAACATTCCCATAAAATGTGATAATACTAGTGCCATATGTCTTACTAAAAATCCAATTCAGCACTCTAGAACTAAGCACATCGACGTTAGGCATCATTTCATACGCGATCATGTCCTTAACAATAATGTTGTTCTAGAATTCATTGACACAAAGCATCAATTAGCAAATATATTTACAAAAGCTTTAATTGAAGACCAATTTGAATTCATTAGAAGGAAACTAGGTATGTTAAATTGTCCCTAAGAATAAACTTGTTTGAATGGATTTTCCGTAAAGTTTTTCATCCTCTCTCTGTTCCTCAGTGAATTTGATCATTCTCTTTCGATTCTAAATGACACGTTATATTACCTTATCCTATTTTGTGTCAAACACCGCTCGCATCTGATCAAGATTAATGATTTAATGATATTTTGTGAATCTCGAAATTGATATTGATGGCTTGATTATGAGTTTCAAGTTGACGATTTGAATTTGAATGAGTTTGTATTCGAATTATGATCTTGACTTATTGGAGTTACTACTTGAAATTTTTTAATCACAATCTCTTCTTTGTACACCTATAATTTTTGTTATTTATAGAAAGAAGAGATTTGATAAAATGGATGAATGCTGAATTTTCCTTTAAGATGAACTCTGCGTAAATATTTTAGCATACTTAATTTTGAATGATGAATTTTTGTATGATCAATGCTGAATTCCTGATGTTATAATCACAAATTATGTGCTTCAAGTCTCATTCCCTTTTTGTTGATGACAAAGGGGGAGACATGATGACTAAGTGATGACTTATGCGCATCGATAACATGACTTATATGAATTACAAGAGCTTGTATAATACAAATATCTCATATGTCTTACAAAATCTTTGAGAATATCACAAGATTGATTGATCATATTGAAAGCATGCCTTACATTTATATCATGAAATTCATGTTGAAAATCTTTATCTCCTGTCGTAGTAAAAATTGTCTCTCATCATTCGACTTGAAAATGATTTTCATCGAAGTTTCGTATTTACTTATGCTTAATGAGAATAACGATTAGTTCTACAGTTAGAACTTATTGGTTTATGCTTGAATTCAATGAATGGAATTCAAGTGTTTTCATCTTCTCATAATATGGCATATAGATAGGGGGAGTTATGTTTAACTCCGTCGTCAATTGATTGTCATCATCAAAAAGGGGGAGATTGTTGAATCTCGGATTTTGATGATAAAATCAATTGATAGGTTAATTGATCTAATCCATATTATTAAGTTAAGTGTGCAGGATTAACTACGATAACCAGAAAACACAAAACAAGAATACCGGAGTCAAGATCGATGGATGTTTAAGAGACCGAAGAATCGTCGGAGATACTACCGAAACCAACCGAGAAGAAATCGGGAACCTGTCGAAATTTTTGGAAGTTAGCCGAAGATATCGTCGGAGGTTCATGGAGATCACCGAGAAGGCTCGGCTACTCGTTAAAGTCATCACAAGATCAGGAGCTTGTTGGGAGTTCGTCGGAAGAAGTTCGTCGGAAAGCTCGTCGGAACAAGACTCGACGTTCGCGGTTGAAAACTTGCTTAGGATGTTTTTAGTTATCGTAGTTCACTTATAATTAGGATTAAGATTAAGAGAAAGGGGCCAACTGGGCCCAAAATTAGACTTAGTTTGGGCTAAATTTAAAGCCTAAGCAGTGAACCGAAGGGTCTAGCGGTGGCACCGCCAGACTGGGCGGTTGCACCGTCCAGCACTCGAGAGCTGGGCGGTGGCACCACCCAACACCCGAGAGCCAGGCGGTGGCACCGCCCAGCACCCGAGAGCTGGGCGGTGGCACCGCTTGGCTGGGTGGTGGCACCGCCAGTCCACTGTCAGTGTCAGAAACTGACAGGCGGTGGCACTGCCACTGACAGGCGGTGGCACCGCTAGCATCGGGAACCAAAGAGAATTCAAATTTTGGAGCCCAAATTTGAATCCTCTTGAGGCCTATAAATACCCCTCAAATCTTAGCTGAGATAACAAATTTTTGAGAAGCAATTGATTGAGAGAAAGGTCTTAGAAAAGTCTTAGCTAGTCTTGTTTTCAATTTGCTAGTGTTCACCTCCTTCTTTCTTGCTGAAAATCTGTAAGAGAGTGAACCGCTTGTAAAAAGTTGTAAGAGGGGTATTTACCCTTCCCCTTCAAGAGATTTGCTAGTGGAAGGTGGGAGCCTCATCGAAGAGGGGCCTCGTAAGTGGATGTAGGTCATTTGACCGAACCACTTTAAAATCGACGTGATCTCTGGTTTGCATTTACTTATTGTCATTTATATTACTGCAAACCATTTGCACTTTGATGCTCTACTTCTTTGTCTCCTTCTTACATATCCGTTCAAGTTAAAACGCAATTGAAACGGTTTCAAACGAAACGTTGCTTTTATCGTACGAAGTTTCCGAAAGGGTTTAAATCGCGAAAAGTTTATCGTACTTTACCGCTGCACTAATTCACCCCCCCCCCCCCCCCTCTTAGTGCCACTCCGACCCTAATAGTGAAACTGTAAAAGGGTGGTTGGCCTTCGCCTATTGAAGGAAGGCCTCTAGTGGACGTCAGTGACCTCATCGGTGGAGGAAGCCAAAAATGGATGTAGGCCAAGATTGACCGAACCACACTAAATCTCGGTTTGCATTTACTGTGAGCATATTATCTTTACTGTAAACCTCCTCAAAAGCTTACTGCTTTCTGCATATATATGATTGGGTTTCAAGCTTTGCACTTTCCGAATCGGCGTTTAGACGTAAATCAGTTTTATCGTACGATCATCATATTTCAGTTTACGTTTACGTTTTGATTTCTATCATAACTGCAAACTACCTTTATATCCTTGCTTTAACTACATCTCGCTTAATCAAATGATTTACGAATCAGCATTTAGACGTAAATAAGTTTTTTTGTACGAATATCATATTTCAATTTACGCCTACTATCTGATTTGAACCATAACTACTAACTGCATTTATATCTATGCTGCATCTCGCTTAATCAAAAGTTAAAGTGATTTACGAATCGGCTTTCTTAATGAAATCACTTTTATCGAACGAACGTAGTTTTTTTTTAATCGTAGAAGGTTTTCCGCTGCACTAATTCACCCCCCCCCCCCCTCTTAGTGCTCTTGATCCTAACAATTGGTATCAGAGCTTGGTTAACTCTCAAACAGATTAAAACCCAAGAGAGATGACATACATCAGAAACTAAGAGGTCCATTCTATTACACGTCCACCCATGTTCAATGGGACGGACTACACCTATTGGAAGACCCGAATGAGGATCTTTCTTATTTCTATGGATTTTGAACTTTGGGATCTTATCAAAAATGGATTTTCGAAGTCTTCTCTTCCAATGATCGATTGGAATGAATTGGAGAAGAAGGCTTTCGCTCTTAATGCAAAGGCTATGAATGCCTTATTTTGTGCGCTTGATAAAAACGAGTTCAACCGTGTTTCAGTTTGTGAAACCGCATTTGATATTTGGCACACTCGAAGTGACTCACGAAGGCACAAGTAGAGTGAAAGAGTCAAAAATCAATCTTTTGATACATTCTTTCGAACTTTTTCGGATGAAACCGAGTGAGACTATTGGCGACATGTTTACCCGTTTCACGGATATCGTCAACGGTCTAAAAGGACTCGGAAAAGGTTTTTCAGATTTTGAGCTCGTAAATAAGATTCTAAGATCCCTTCCTAAGAGTTGGGATCCTAAAGTCATTGCTATTCAAGAGGCGAAAGATCTAAACAACTTCCCTCTTGAAGAACTAATCGGGTCGTTAATGACCTACGAGATGACTTGCAAAGCTCATGAAGAGCAAGAATACATCCTTACAAAGAATAGGAAGGATATGACACTTAGAACTTCAGAAGACCACTTGAGAGAAAACTCAAGTTATGAGGACTGTGACGATGAGTTGGCACTTCTAACAAGAAAATTTAAAAAATTCATTAAAAGAAACAAGTTTAAGAATGAAACAAAAAATAAATTTGAACCCAAGAAGGACCAAGTTATTTGCTATGAGTGCAAAAAGCCGGGACACTACAAGTGTGATTGTCCCCAAGTCAAAAATAGAACATCAAAGAAGAAGGCACTAAAAGCAATGTGGGATGACTCGAGCGCGTTTGAAGAAGAGTCCAACACCGAGCAAGTTGCTCATTACGCCTTAATGGCCATCGGGGAGGAGGTAACAAATTTAATAGATGCAGATTTATCATTTGACGAATTATTAAATGTCTTCCATGACTTATTTGATGAATGCAAGATTATTAGTAGAAAATACAAATTGCTAAAAAAGGAGCATGATAGTCTTACTTGTAATTTTGATAAATTAAAAACTGAATATCATGATAGTTTAGGTTCATGCATAAAATGCCATGATCTAGAAACTCTCCAAAAGGAAAACTTGCTACTTAAAGACACCTTGAAGAAATTCGAGGTTGGTAGCAAGTCTTTGAACATGATCGTTGCAAACAAGGGTCACGTTCCCAAAAGAATTGGAATCGGATTTGTGAGAAGTCCTCACCAAAATCCAACCACCTTCATAAAAGGCCCCATCTTACATATTCGACACAAAAGCAAATGCAACTTTTGTTGCAAACTTGGATACAAAGTGCATTATTATCCATTCAAGAAAATTAGTCCGAACAAATTGATTTGGGTTCCTAAAGGAACCATGATAAATTCTATTAAACATGATAAAAAATGTAGATCTATTTTTGAGGCACCCAAAAGCAAATGAGTACCTAAAGATCATCCTTTCTTGTAGAAACCTATACTATCGCAAGCTAGGAGTAAGAGATGGTACCTTGATAGTGGATGCTCAAGGCATATGACCGGAGTTCCATATCAATTCTCTAAGCTCACTAGCATAGATGAAGGCTATGTCACCTTCGAAGACAACAACAAGGGTAAAATCATTGGCAAAGGAACCATAGGTAACAAATCCAACTTCTTTATTGAAGATGTTTTGTTAGTTGATGGTTTAAAACATAACCTCTTGAGCATTAGTCAATTATGTGATAAAGGATATATTGTCATATTCGAATCTAATGCTTGCATCATTGAAAAACCACACAAAAACACGTCTATGATTGCATTAAAACAAAATAACGTATACACTATTGACATCAATGATTTGTGTAATGAAATGTGTTTTTCGGTTTTGAATGAGGATGCTTGGCTATGGCATAGAAGATTAGGTCATACTAGCATGAAACTAATCACTCAAATATTATCTAAAGAACTTGTAAGAGGAATTCCTCATATCAAGTTCATCAAAGATAATGTATATGATGCTTGCCAATTAGGTAAATAAATTAAGGGTAGTTTCAGATCTAAGAATCAAATAAGCACCTCTAGGCCCTTATAATTGATCCATATGGACTTGTTCGGACCAATGTCTACATCATGCCTAGGAGGTAGCAAATACGCCTTTGTCATTGTGGATGACTATAGCAGATACACATGGACTTACTTCTTAAAATAAAAAAATGAATGCTTTAGACATTTTATCAAGTTTTGTAAACTTGTTCAAAATGAGAAGGGTTCTATGATTTCGTCAATTAGAAGTGATCACGGTGGTGAATTTTAAAACCATGATTTCCAAGAATTTTGTGAACTCAATGGATACAACCATAATTTCTCTACTCCTAAAAATCCTCAACAAAATGGAGTAGTAGAAAGAAAAAATCAAAATTTACAAGAAATGGCAAGAACCATGTTGAATGAACATAGCCTACCCAAATATTTTTGGGCCGAAGCCGTAAACATTGCATGCTATATTTTGAATAGAGTTCTAGTAAGACCCTTACTCACCAAAACTCCCTATGAGTTATGAAACAACAAAAAACCAAATGTTTCATATTTTAAAGTCTTTGGGTGTAAGTATTTTATCTTGACTGAAAAAGATAACTTAGGAAAATTTGATGCTAAATCCGATGAAGGAATCTTTCTTGGTTATTCTTCGGTTTCTAAAGCTTTTCGTATCTTCAATAAAAGAATTTTAATTATTGAAGAATCCATTCATGTTGTTTTCAATAAGATTTCCGAAATCAGGAAAAACGATTTTGATGATGATGTTAATTTTGATTCCTTGAATTTAAATGAAACCCCGTCTCCAACTAGCAACTTGGATCCATCCACTTCCGAAACATCTTTACCCAAGGATTGGAAGTATGTAGATGCTCATCCTAAGGAGCTAATCTTAGGAGACACATCAAAGGGGGTTCAAACACGTTCTTCTCTTAAAAATTTTTGTTCCAACGCCGCTTTTCTCTCCCAAATTAAACCCAAATGTGTTAACGAAGCCATGAAAGATGATTCATGGATTATCGTAACGCAAGATGAATTAAATCAATTTGAGAGAAACGAGGTGTGGAAGCTTGTTCCTAGGCCAAATGACCATTTAGTTATTGGTACTAAATGGGTTTTTAGAAATAAGCAAGATGAAAATGGTAACATGGTTAGAAACAAGGCTAGATTAGTGCCCAAAGGTTTCAACCAAGAAGAAGGTATCGATTATGAAGAAACCTTCGCTCCTGTGGTTCGATTAGAAGCCATAAGGATGCTCCTTGCCTACGCTAGTAGTAATAATTTTAAGTTGTTTCAAATGGATGTTAAAAGCGCTTTTCTTAATGGCTTTATTTCCGAAGAAGTCTACGTTGAACAACCTCCTGGATTTGAAAATAATAGCCTCCCTAATCATGTGTTTAGATTAACTAAAGCTCTCTATGGTTTAAAACAAGCTCCGAGGGCTTGATATGAGAGATTTAGTTCTTTTCTTATTGAAAATAATTTCACAAAAGGCAAGGTTGATACTACATTATTCATCAAGAATTTTGAAAATAATTTTCTCATTGTTCAGATTTATGTTGATGATATTATCTTTGGTTCTACGAATAAATCTCTTTATGAATCTTTTGCTAAAACTATGAGTCTTGAATTCGAAATGAGTTTAATGGGAGAATTAACATTCTTCTTAGGCTTACAAATCAAACAACTAAGCAATGACATCTTTATTAGTCAAACTAAATATGCTATGAATTTGCTAAAAAAGTTTAATATGAATAGCTAAAAAGCTATTAACACTCCTATGAGCACCTCCACTAAGTTATAAATTGATGAAAGTGGAGAAAGCTTCGATAAAAAAACTTATAGGGGCATGATAGGAAGTTTACTTTACCTCACTGCAACTAGACCAGATATCATGTTCAGTGTAGGACTTTATGCTAGATTTCAATCAAAACCTAAGATATCTCATCTCAAAGCAGTTAAAAGAATACTTAGATATCTTAATGGTACCACAAATCTAGGATTATGGTACCCAAAAGCAGAGAATCTTGAGTTAATTACTTATGCTGATGCGGACTTTGCTGGCTGTAGACTAGATAGAAAAAGCACATCAGGAACATGTCAATTTTTAGGACATGCCCTTGTTTCCTGGTCATCTAAGAACAAAACTCGGTTGCACTATCAACAACCGAAGCTGAATATATTGCAGCAAGTGCATGCTGTGCACAAGTTGTATAGATGAAAAACACCTTAGAAGATTATAAAGTTCATCTTAAAAATATTCCCATTAAATGTGATAACACAAGTGCAATATGTTTAACAAAGAATCATATACAACACTTAAGAACAAAACATATTGATATTAGACATCACTTTATACGAGATCATGTTACTAATCATGATGTAATCATAGAGTTCATTGACACTAAACATCAACTAGCTGATATTTTTACAAAACCTCTAAGTGAAGAAGAATTTGATTTCATAAGAAGAGAATTAGAAATGTTGATGTGTCCGAATACATAAACTTGTTGAAATTATTTTTCTGACTTTATTGATTGATTGATCAATTTCACTTAATTGCTATGATGATTTTACACAATTACATGTTAGAAATTATGTGTATGAATATAAAAATTTCCATGATGATAAGCATGTTTTGTCTTCATGATCATATTTGAAAATCAATAGCACAGTTTCGTCCGAATGCATGAAAGTCTTAATTTCATTTTCAGATTCTCTTAAAAATCGGAGTTTCTCGATACATTATCCTCTTCCGGACTTAATAAAGCATATGTCATAACGAGTTTAATTCTCATCATTGTTAACATATGACATACATCTCTCATACACCTATGTGAAGAATATTCTTTAAAGAAATGGATTTAAAAAAATGATTCCTGTTTATATAAATGATAGTGTTTTTACTAACAAGGATTCGTTTCTAATACATATCTTGATCCTTGTGAAAATAAAACAAGATTTAATCTCTCATCAATTTTAACTTCATTTAAAGTAAACTCACAAATAGATAGTGGAGATGCGGGGTAAAAACAAAATCGATATGTCCATGTCATGTTTGCATAATTGCTCACTATTGAAAATGACATGAACCTAGTAAAGGCATCACACTTATGCTCAAAATTTGCTTATATTGTTCTCCTGGTATCACAATTACCATGCTTTTTGCTGATGACAAAGGGGGATAAATATATGAGTATTAATGCCATGCTTGCATCACCAAGAGATATATGAATTGATGCTATGATTGCTATAATTTGCATTATGCCTTGTCTGTATCATGTCAAGATATCAAATAAAAAATCTTACTTCACAGTTTTACATGTTGATATCTTACAATATGATGAATTGCTACTATTACCATCATTCAAACTTGTAATATAAAATTTGAAAATGAATGTCAAGCCTTGACATCATCTTCAGAGAGATACATCATGATGAGAATCATGATGGGAGTATTGAAAAGTTTAAATGATTTTAACTTATCAATATGTCTCTTGAATTCAAAGATTTTGAATTCAAGAATGACTTATCTCAAGTATGGCATATAGACAGGGGGAGTTAAGGTTAACTCCATTATCCATTGATTGTCATCATAAAAAAGGGGGAGATTGTTGAATCTCGGATTTTGATGATGAAGTAAATTGTCATTTGTTATCTAATCTATATGTTGAGATAAGTGTGCAGGATTAACTATGATGAAAGTAAGATATGCAGCAGGAGTTGCGCCGGAGTCAAGACAATGATCACGTTGGGAGTTCGAGAGTTCGACGGAAGTTCGGACTATTGAATCTCGGATTTTGATGATAAAATCAATTGATGGGTTAATTGATCTAATCCATATTATTGAGTTATGTGTGCAAGATTAACTACGATAACCAGAAAACACAAAGTAAGAATACCGGAGTCAAGATCGATGGACGTTTAAGAGTCCGAAGAATGGTCGGAGATGCTGCCGGAACCAACCGAGAAGAAATTGGGAACCTATCGGAATTTTTGGAAGTTCGCCGAAGAGATCGTCGGAGGTTCACGGAGATCACCGAGAAGGCTCGGCTACTCGTTAAAGTCATCACATGATCAGGAGCTTGCAGGGAGTCCATCGGAAGAAGTTCGTCGGAAAGCTCACCGGAACAAGACTCGACGTTCGCGGTTGAAAACTTGCTTAGGATATTTTTTTTTTGTTATGTAGTTCACTTGTAATTAGGATTAGGATTAAGAGATAATCCTATATCCTGGTTAGGGGCTAACTGGGCCCAAATTTAGATTTGGTTTGGGCTAAAATTAAGTTAAACCAGTGAATCGGAGAGCAAGGCGGTGGCACCGCCTGGCTGGGTGGTAGCACCGCCCAGCACCCGAGACCTAGGCGGTGACACCTCCTGGGCTGGGCGGTTGCACCGTCCAGCATCCGAGCGCTGGGCGGTGGCATCGCTTGGCTGGGCGGTGGCACCGCTAGCATCGGGAACATAAGAGAATTCAAATTTTTTGGAGCCTAAATTTGAATCCTCTTGAGGCCTATAAATACCCCTCAAGTCTCAGCTGAGAACACAACTTTTTGAGCAGCAAGTGATTGAGAGAAAAGTCTTAGAAGAGTCTTTGCCTTTCTTGTTTTCAATTTGCTAGTGTTCACCTCCTTCTTTCTTGCTGAAAATCTGTAAGAGAGTGAACCGCTTGTAAAAGTTGTAAGAGGGGTATTTACCCTTCCCTTTCAAGAGATTTGCTAGTGGAAGGTGGGAGCCTCATCGAAGAGGGGCCTCGCAAGTGGATGTAGGTCACTTTACCGAACCACTTTAAAAACGACGTAATCTCTGGTTTGCATTTCATTACTGCTATTTACATTATTGCAAACCCTCTTTCTTGCTTTATTTCCTCATTACATTTACTGCACAACTTTGCAAATACGCTTTCAAGTTAAGCACTTCCGATTCCGATTTTTATCGTACGAAAGATTTGTCGAAACCAATGTTTTAAGCCGCTGCACTAATTCACCCCCCCCCTCTTAGTGCTGCTCCGATCCTAACAATTGGTTTCAAAGCAAGGTTATCTCTCATATTTGGTTTAATACCCAAGAGAGATGGCTTACTCCGGCATGCAAGAGGGTCATTCTATTGCACGACCACCTTTGTTTAATGGGTCGGATTACACATATTGGAAGACCACCTTTTACGATCGAATTTCAAGCCTTTTACTTTCCGAATCAGCGTTTAGACTTAAATCTGCTTTTTCGTATGATCATTATATTGCAGATTGCGTTTACGTTTTGAGCTTTACCATAACTGCTAACTGCCTTCATACTCTTGCTTAAACTGTATCTTGCCTAATCAAGTGATTTACAAATCAGCACTTGGACGTAAATCAGTTTCTTCGTACGAACGTCGGAATTCAGCTTGCGCCTATATTCTGGTTTTCATCATAGCTGCAAACTCCCTACATAGATTAACTTTAATATCATCTTGCTTAGAATCAGATTTTACACAGAAATCGTTTTTATCGTTCGAACGCAGCTTTCGATTTTATACGAAAGTTTTCCGCTGCACTAATTCACCCCCCCCCCCCCCTCTTAGTGCTCTCGATCCTAACAGTACTAATAACTTAAACAATAAGGTTGCTGTCCAGATGAACTTACCTATTGAGAATTGCAGCAGGTTTGTCATTAAGGTTGCTAATGGACGGATTTTGAAGTGTGATCGTAGGTGCCCGCAAGTGAAACTGTTGCTGCAAAACCAAGAGATAATTGTAGATTTCTTTCTCCTCCCTCTTGATGATCATGAGGCCATGCACAAAATTGAATTGTTGATGACATTAGGTGATGTTTCCTAGAATTTTATGAAACTAATTATGAAATTTTGCAGTAAGGGGAAACAGGTGATACTGCACAGGAAATGTGGGGGCGACGTAACAACGATTTGCACACAACAAATGGAGAAGATTTTGCATAAAGTATGCAGCGGCTTTTTGGTACAACTTGAGCAGCAAACTAAGGGAGAGCCAACAGAATTTGAAGATCCAAATCTACTTCCTTTGCTTGCTGAATTTTCAGATATATTTGATAAACCGCGCAACCTACCTCTTACTCGTCGGTATGATCATTATATAACAATTCTTCTAGGCAAATGTCCAGCAAATACTCAGCCATATCAGTATCCACATCTCTAGAAGGATGAAATAGAAAGGATTATAAAAGAGATGCTCAAAATATGAGTTATTCGGCCAAGTTGCAACCCCTACTCTTTACTAGTGCTCGTACGAAAGAAGGACGGAACATGGCGATTGTGTATTGATTACCGAGCTCTCAATGGCATAACCATCAAGGACAAATACCCTATTCCAATAGTAGATGAATTGCTAGATGAAAGGGAGTGCAAATCTTCACAAAGCTGGACCTTTGATCCGGGTATCATCAAATACGAGTGTGCGAAGAAGACATGCCGAAAACCACCTTTTGAACACATAACAACCACTACGAATTTTTGCTTTATTCAACAGAAGGTGGAATATCTTAGGCATATCATATCAGAGGAAGGTATAGTAGTGGACCCCTCCAAAATAAAAGCAATGTAGAACTGGCCGACCCCGAGGAACATAAAATTACTGCATGGATTTTTGGGTTTAACAGGCTACTACCGTAAGTTCATGAAAAACTATGGAAAGATCAGTGCACCACTTACTTCCTTACTAAAAAAAGATGTCTTCCAATAGTCGGACAGAGCCTCCGCTGCCTTCAACAAACTTAAGATAGCCATGACGATGACGCCGGGGCTAGCACTACCAGATTTCAGCCGACCCTTTATTATTGAGGTCGACGCATTTGGAGTCAGAATTGGAGTCATTCTCATGCAAGATAGTCGACCACTCGCATATACTAGCAAGACATTGTCTCCCTCCCATCAAAATATGTCAACATATGATAAGGAGATGCTCGCCATTGTCCACGCAGCAACGAGATGGAGACCCTACTTGATCGGTCGATAATTTTAAATTAAAGCCGACCATAAAAGCCTCAAGTACTTTTTGGAGCAAAAGATATCATCCATTGAGCAGCAAAAATGGGTAACAAAACTTCTTGGATTTGATTATGAAATAACTTACAAAAAGTGGAAAGAGAATGTTGTTGCAGATGCACTTTTGTACCTACTTGAACAAGTTGAATTTTCGACCATTTCACTTCCGACCAACGACTTCCTTGAGGATATTAAGATGAAATGGCAGGAAGATTCGGAGACCAGTAAGATAAAAAAAAAAAATTAGAGGAAGCACTAAGCTCCGTGGCTCATTACAATCGGGACTCAAAAGAATTATGCTATAAGGGACGCATTGTACTTGTGACAAATTCTACTTGCATCTTCAAGAGCATATTTTGGACAAAGTTATTCCATATGCAGAGTACTAAATTAAAAAGGAGTATGACATATCACCCACAAACCAACAGCCAGACGGAAGTTTTAAATAGGTGCTTGGAGACAACCCAAAGCCACCCACCAAATATAACTACCTAAATGGAACTCCAGACCCAGCCAAGTGTCATTATTGATCGATGGATTATTTAAATAATCATCAAGATTATTTAACTCATCAACAAACACTGCACATGATTTCCAAACTCAAAAGGGAAGTAAGGAAATTATTATACATGCTTTTGTAAACAATGTATAGGATAGGTGTGACTTCTTTCTAATAATATATAGACACTGAATACTGTAAATATGCAAGAGTAAGTCAATCTAGTATGTCATGTTCCTGTTTGTCAGTTGATTTCATGCTATTAAGTTCAAGCAAAAGTGTAAAACTACACCTGAGTAAATTAAAATGCACCTAATATATAACCAATGATACAAGTCTCATGAAAAAGATCAAATTCCCAGAATTCATGAATCATCAGCCTCGAGGACAAGGCTGATTTGAAGAGGGCGGGTCTGTTAGGACTCTAGCTTGGAGAGTCCTAATTGAGAGAAACATTCATGTAAAACCTACCTAAGCCGACCCCTATTAAAGAGATGAAGAGGTCGGCTAGGGTTAGGAGGTTGTTTCTCAGAGAAGAATTAGGAGTTGTAAAGGAATAGAAGTCTTGAGTAGGAGTCCTATTAGGAGTTGGTTAGAAGAAGGAGTCTTGAGTAGGAGTCCTATTAGGAGTTAGGGTTTAGAAGCCCTATAAATAGTCATGTATTCCTCCTCTTTTTATAAGCAATAGATGAATCTTTTCTGCAGCCTTTGAGCAGCAACTTGGAGGGAGGAACCCCTATAGAGTTCCAAGGAGCCCGATCCCCTAAAGAGATCAACCCCAAGTTTAGAATCTGCAAGGGTTCTAACAATGCATCACTATATATAAGTTTCAGCAGCTTAGTAGTTCTCTCTCCAATTCCACTAAATGGAGAGTTGGTCAGTTTTCTATGAAGGCATGGCTTGTAAGTTGCATATGACTCATAGTTGAATAGATCTAGATATCCATCCTTTAGCAACTTTTGAATCATTCCCTCACGGATAAAACCTATCCTATAATGCCACAAGTATGCATTATTCATCTCATCTTGTTTCCTCTTGGACATACTTATATTCATGATATGTGAAGTAGTCTCTAGCATAAACATACCATTATGCAATGTTCCTCTCATGGTGATCTTATCATCTAATAATATTGAACAATCATTGTTCTCAAAAACTAATTTATATCTACTAACTCTCAAACACGAAAGGAAAATAATATTTTTGATAATAGAAGGAATAAAATAGCATGCATACAATGCACTAATAGCTCCACCAAGCAGATGTAGCATGACCTCGCCAACAACTACTGTAACAACTTTTGTTCCATTGTCTATCTTGAGGTTCATCTTGCCTCTCGCTAATCTCCTAGGTCATGACAGAACTTGCAACGAATTACTTCTATTATATTGTAATTGTCTAGCCTTAATTATCATAGTTAGGGTTTCAATTTGAGTTAGTTTTGGGAGAAATCCCATTAACTCAATTAGGGGCCAATTGGGTCCAAATCAAGGCTGAATTGGGCCAATTGGATAGCCCATTTAGTGACTTGAAGCCACGTTAGGCGGTGGCACCGCTAGTAGTGGAACTACTTGAGACTCGGCCTCCTAGCGAGTCTGGGCGGTGGTGCTAGTCATAGGTGCCCAGCAAGCCAATCACGTGAGTGATGGCACGTGTGACTTGATACAGAATCTTTTTGCTTATTATATTTTGGCATATATCACTTTATAACTATTGCATATATGCATATATATTGTGATGTCCTTAGATTTGTGCAATGGGAATCGGATCGTGATGAGACCACGATAATGAGATCGATTCACCTTTAAACACAGATCCTAAATAATCCCGGTCACAGGTTACTCGAGAGGGACATCGTGATAACCGGACAAACGGGTGTGCTGTATACCCGTCCATATGATGGATGTAAGTGGTCTCATAGCTGCTCGTGTAGGGACACTAGAGATACAATACAAGTGCTCATTGGAGAATGAGTTCACTAATTGATCCGCTTACGGAATGCTAGATGGTTGATGATGCCTTATTGTTAGACAGCGATTCCGTAGTCCTAGTGGTGTATCTGGTCCTTAGACTTGATACACTAAGGATGTCCTATATGAGTGCTCCATTCTTTGATACCAGACTTATAGGTTTGGTTGTCCCAGATCTAGTACAACTGGTCATTGGGAGTGGAAGTCGACCTTACGAGGGCTATTGAGTGTCGATAGAGGATCATCCACTCTCGACGTCATGAGAGGAATATCCCATGTGTTCTTGCTCAAACAAATCCCTGGCCAAGGTCATTCGGGTTGAGAGAAAAGAGTTCTCTAGGAGAATCTGATTAGAGCGAGACTCGAGTAGAAACTGTATGGGTCTGACAGCACCATGCTCGATATACGGTCTCTTGGATATTAGATGGATGAGGAACTATAGGTACACGGTAACTGAGGACAGACAGGTCCAATGGATTGGATTCCCCTGTATCATCTGGGGACTACGGCGTAGTGGCCTAGTACGTCCGTAGTCGATGAGTCGAGTGAATTATTACATAGAATAATTCACTGAGTTAGAAGGAGTTTTGACAAGTATGACTCACGGCCAGCTCGATATTGGGCCTAGAGGGTCATACACATATAGTAGGCATTGTGATGAGTAGAGGTTCGGATATGAGATATCCAACAAAGCCCTTGTCTTATTGGATATCCAATAAGCCCCTGAATTATTGGATCCCATGGATGAGATCCAATAAGAGCCCATAAGAGATTATTGGATAAAGATCCAGTAATCTAAAAGACTTGGGTTATTGGATGCAGATCCAATACCCATTAGGGGAGGATCCATTAGGGTTTGACAAGGGACCTCTATAAATAGGAGGGATTCAGAGCCTCATAGGCTAGAGCCTTTGCTTGCCTCTCCTATTCTCTTTCCCCTCTCCACCTCAAAGCAGCCTTGGAGTTTTGAGGAGTGTCGTCGTAGCCCTGCTGTGTGGATCACCACTAAAGAGGACACTTGACCTCCTTCACCCTCTCCTAAAGATCTGCAAGGAAACAGGAATATATGATCTCCCTAGGTAACACAATCTACTCTATACGTAGTTCTTTTGGTTTCACGGATTTTGCGCACCAATCTTCGCACGGCGATGAACATCTTTTAAGAATCGGGGATTTTGTTTTCTTGTTCTTCCGCTGTGCATCTGATATCGCTCCCAAAGATTTTCCTAACAGTGGTATCGAAGCTAGGTTGTTCGTGCAATAGATTGGTTTTGAACTGCATGTGTTGTATTTTGAAGAAACTTTTAACGTCAAAATGGTTGACACAAATGTGAGAAAGGGCAGCAATAGTTGTTGCCCTCGATCTGCGTGCGTGCAGCGCAGCCACAAGCAGGCAGCACAGGGGCTGCGTCTGCAGTAGCCGGTCGGCGGCCTACTTGCAGCAAGCTTACGGCCGACGGGGCTGGCAGCCCACTGGCAAAGGCGTCACCGGGCAGCGTCGCTTGCCGCCACTGCTCCTACGGGCGAAACCCCCCCGCAAGAGCTGAGAGTACTATTAAGAAAGAGAAGTCAGTTCTCTGCACTGGTGAGATCAGAAAGAAAAGGAAAGCAGAAAGATCCCTTAAGAAGGGAAAGGGCAAGGGCAGACCAAGTAAAGCAAAGGTTGCTAAGAAAGACCTAGCAAAGGACAAAAGCCAGTGCTAACAATATGGTAAAGATGGGTACTGGAAGAGGAACTGCAAAGATTACCTTGTAGAGAGGGCAAAATAAAAGCTTGGAGAAGCTTTAGGTGCAT
The DNA here is from genome assembly GCF_036884655.1 of Musa acuminata AAA Group. Lineage (NCBI taxonomy): Eukaryota > Viridiplantae > Streptophyta > Magnoliopsida > Zingiberales > Musaceae > Musa > Musa acuminata. Next base: position 18,422,218 of record NC_088346.1, on the reverse strand, counting down.
TCATGATCAATCTCCAATTGTCAGATTTTTGTGATAGTGCATTGGTATTGGATACCAGTATTGCTGATCACATCTACAATTTATTGTAAATTCTAGTAAAGCCGAGAGGAGATTGGCAAGAGGAATATTGCATAAAGGTTTGTTTATGCTAGACACTACTCCACATATCATGAATATAAATGTGCCTAAGAGGAAACGAGATGAGGTGAACAGTGCATACCTATGGCATTGTAGGCTAGGTCACATCCATAAGAAAATGATTCAAAAGTTCCTAAATGATGGATATCTAGATCCATTCAACTATGTGTTGTATGCAACTTGCGAGAGAGCCACTGAGCTGTTGGAACTCATACATAGTGATGTATATGGACCCATGTTAACTCATACCACTGTTGGAACTCATACACCTCCTTATACACCTCAGCTCAATGGTGTCTCTGGAAGGAGGAATCATACGCTGTTAGATCTGGTACGGTCCATGATGAGTTTCGTTGACCTACCCATCTTATTATAGGGATATGCCCTAGAGACCGCAGCTTACCTTCTGAACAGAGTTCCAACTAAGTCGGTAGTATCTACACCATATGAGAAATGAAAATGGAAAAAGCCTGATCTTAAGGTTATTAAGATTTGGAGCTACCCTGCCCACGTTAAAAGATACAACCCCGATAAGTTAGAATCAAGGGCAGAGCGATGCAAATTTGTGGAATACCCCAAGGAAACTTGTGGGTATTATTTCTATCATCTCGAGGACCAAAAGGTCTTTGTAGCTAAGTGAGCAATGTTCCTTGAGAAGGAACACATTCTTGGCGGAGATAGTGGGAGAATGAAAGAGTTGAGCGAGGTTGGAGAACCAAGCTCAAGCACCACTCTATAGCCCGAGTTGTTGAATCTCGGATTTTGATGATGAAGTCAATTGTCATTTGTTGTCTAATGTATGTGTTGAGATAAGTGTGCAGGATTAACTACGATGAAAGTAAGACATGCAGCAGGAGTTGCGTCGGAGTCATGACAATGATCACGTTGGGAGTTCGAGAGCTCGACGGAAGTTCGGACAGTCGTCGGAGGTTCTGCGGGAACAAATCCGAGAAGTCCAGAAGCTTGCCAAAGGAGCTCGTCGGAACTTGCCAAGTGGATCGTCGCAGTCCAGGAGTTTGCACGAAGTCCGTAGGAGCATCACCGAGGGTTCATCGGATGATCGACGGAAGTTCGCCGAAAACTCGCCGGAAGAAGCGAAAATTCTACAATTCAAGTGCAGCAGATTGGACATAAAAGATCAGTAGTTTATATTGAGAATTTTTTGATGAAACCAAAGGGAAATCCACTGTTAAGAAGTGTCAAAGATGTCATAAAAATTTCGTAGAAATTTGGATAGAAAAAGCACAGTAGCAAGATCAAACAGATGGTGCTATGCGGCTGGAATTCTGCAATGTATCTTTCGTCGTAGAGATGAAAACTTTGTGACGAAAAGTTTATGCAGCAATATAGGAACGATATTTTTTTTTTTTCGAATAAGGATAACTAAATTGCAGCAGCAGTAAGGTAGGAAACCAGAACCTGTTGCAATTCACGGGGAGATCAAAAGATGATCCGTGGTGGTGGAGATGATGACGGAATTCGGTGACGATCTTTTAAGCAATTGTAGGAATTGCTTTGGATGGTTGTAGAGGGTTGATGGATGGCTGTGGAAGGGCAGCGAGACGCCAAGAATGCTGCTCTGATACCAGGTGTTAGAACCCTTGCAGATTCTAAACTTGGGGTTGATCTCTTTAGGGGATCGGCCTCCTAGGAACTCTATAGGGGTTCCTCCCTCCAAGTTGCTGCTCAAAGGCTGCAGAAAAGATTCATCTATTGCTTAAGAAAAGAGAAGGAATACATGGCTATTTATAGGCCTTCTAAACCCTAACTCCTAATAGGACTCCTACTTAAGACTCTTACTTCTAACCAACTCCTAATAGAACTCCTACTCAAGACTCCTATTCCCTTACAACTCCTAATTCTTCTCTAAGAAAAAACCTCCTACATGAATGCCCCTCACAATTAGGACTCTCCTAGCTAGAGTCCTAACAGAATGTCCCTCTCAATTAGGACTCTCCTAGCTAGAGTCCTAACATTTTTACATGAATGTCCCTCTCAATTAGGACTCTCCAAGCTAGAGTCCTAACAAAGACGCAAACTGCACTTAGATGCAAACTGTGCTTAGTCGCAATCTGCATTTAGATGCAAACTGCATTAAGACACAAACTGCATTTAGACGCAAACTGCGTAAATTGCGCTTAGACGCAAACTGTGTTTAGACGTAAACTGTACTTAATCATAAGTAATCTTAGAATCGGCTTTTGCATCAAAATAGTTTTTATCGAACGAACGTAGCTTTCATTTTTCATCGCTGAAAGATTTCCGCTGCACTAATTCACCCCCCCCCCCCCTCTTAGTGCTCTTGATCCTAACAATTGGTATCAGAGCCCGATTAACTCTCAAACGGATTAAAACCCAAGAGAGATGGCTTACGCCAGAAACCAAGAGGGCCATTCCATTACACGTCCACCCATGTTTAATGGGACGGACTCCACCTATTGGAAGACCCGAATGAGGATCTTTCTTATTTCTATGGACGTTGAACTCTGGAATCTTGTCGAGAATGGTTTTTCAAAGTCTTCTCTTCCAATGATCGATTGGAACGATTCGGAGAAGAAGGCTTTCGCTCTTAATGCAAAGGCTATGAATGCCTTATTTTGCGCACTTGATAAAAACGAGTTTAATCGTGTTTCGATTTGTGAAACTGCATTTGATATTTGACACACACTCGAAGTGACTCATGAAGGCACAAGTAGAGTGAAAGAGTCAAAAATCAATCTTTTGTTACATTCTTTCAAACTTTTTCGGATGAAACCGAGTGAGACTATTGGCGACATGTTTACCCGTTTCACGGATGTTGTCAACGGTCTAAAAGGACTCGGAAAAAGTTTTTCGGATTTTGAGCTCGTAAATAAGATTCTAAGATCCCTTCCTAAGAGTTGGGATCCTAAAGTCACTGCTATTCAAGAGGCAAAAGATCTAAACAACTTCCCTCTTGAAGAACTAATTGGGTCATTAATGACCTACGAGATGACTTGCAAAGCTCATGAAGAGCAAGAAGACATCCTTCCAAAAAACAGGAAGGATATGACACTTAGAACTTTGGAAGATCACTTGAAAGAAAACTCAAGTGATGAGGACTGTGATGATGACTTGGCACTTCTAACAAGAAAATTTAAAAAATTCATTAAAAGAAACAAGTTTAAGAATGACACTAAAAGTAAACTTGAACCCAAGAAAGACCAAGTTATTTGCTATGAGTGCAAAAAGCCGGGATACTACAAGAGTGATTATCCTCAAGCCAAAAAGAGAACAACAAAAAAGAAGGCGCTCAAAGCAACATGGGATGATTCGAGCGCGTCTGAAGAAGGAGTCTAACACCGAGCAAGTTGCTCATTACGCCCTAATGGCCATCGAAGAGGAGGTAGCGAATTTATTAGATGCTGATTTATCTTTTGATGAATTATTAAATGCCTTCCATAACTTATTTGATGAATGCAAGATTATCAATAGAAAATACAAGTTGCTGAAAAAGGAGCATGATAGTCTTACTTGTGATTTTGATAAGTTAAAAATTGAATATCATGATAGTTTAAATTCATGTATCAAATGTCATGATCTAGAAACTCTCCAAAAAGAAAACTCGCTACTTAAGGACACCTTGAAGAAATTCGAGGTTGGCAGCAAGTCATTGAACATGATCCTTGCAAACAAGGGTCACGTTCCAAAAAGAAGTGGAATTGGATTTGTGAGAACTCCTCACCTAAATCCAACCACCTTTATAAAAGGCCCCATCTTACATGTTCAACACCAAGCAAAATGTAACTTTTGTTGCAAAATTGGACACAAGACGCATTATTGTCCATTCAAGAAAATTAGTCCAAACAAATTGATTTGGGTTCCTAAAGGAACCATGATAAACTCTATACAACATGATAAACAATGTAAATCTATCTTTGAGGCACCCAAAAGCAAATGGGTACCTAAAAATCATCCTTTCTTGTAGAAACCCACACCATCGCAAGCTAGGAGCAAGAGATTGTACATTGATAGTGGATGCTCAAGGCATATGACCGGAGATCCATCTCAATTCTCTAAGCTCACTAGCATAGACGAAGGCTATGTCACCTTCGGAGACAACAACAAAGGTAAAATCATTGGCAAAGGAACCATAGGTAACAAATCCAACTTCTTTATTTAAGATGTTTTGTTAGTTGATGGTTTAAAACATAACCTCTTGAGCATTAGTCAATTATGTGATAAAGGATACGTTGTCAAATTCAAATCTAATGCTTGCATCATTGAAAAACCACATAAGAACATGTCTATGATTGCATTAAAACAAAATAACGTATACACTATTGACATCAATGATTTATGTGATGAAATGTGTTTTGCGGTTATGAATGAGGATGCTTGGCTATGGCACAGAAGATTAGGTCATGCTAGCATGAAACTAATCACTCAAATATCATCTAGAGAACTTGTAAGAGGAATTCCTCATATCAAGTTCATCAAAGATAATGTATGTGATGCTTGCCAATTAGGTAAACAAATTAAGGGTAGTTTCAAAGCTAAGAATCAAATAAGCACCTCTAGGCCCTTACAATTGATCCATATGGACTTATTCGGACCAATCTCTACATCGAGTCTTGGAGGTAGCAAGTACGCCTTTGTCATTGTTGATGACTATAGCAGATATACATGGACCTACTTCTTAAAACAAAAAAATGAATGCTTTAAATATTTTACCAAGTTTTGTAAACTTGTTCAAAATCAGAAGGGTTCTATGATTTCGTCAATTAGAAGTGATCATGGTGGAGAATTTCAAAACCATGACTTCCAAGAATTCTGTGAACTCTATGGATACAACCATAACTTCTCTACTCCAAGAAATCCTCAACAAAATGGGGTAGTAGAAAGAAAAAATCGAAATCTACAAGAAATGACAAGAACCATGTTGAATGAACATAGCCTACCCAAATATTTTTGGGTCGAAGCCGTAAACACTGCATGCTATATTTTGAATAGAGTTCTAATAAGACCATTACTCACCAAAACTCCTTATGAGTTATGGAATAACAAAAAACCCAATGTCTCATATTTTAAAGTCTTTGGGTGTAAATTTTTTATCTTAAATGAAAAGGATAACTTAGGAAAATTCGATGCTAAATCTGATGAAGGAATCTTTCTTGGTTATTCTTCGGTTTCTAAAGCTTTTCGTATTTTCAATAAAAGAACTTTAATTATTGAAGCATCCATGTTGTTTTCAATGAGATTTCCGAAATTAGGAAAAATGATCTTGACGATGATGTTAATTTTGATTCTTTGAATTTAAACGAAACCCCGTCTCCAACTAGCAACTTGGATGCATCCACTTCTCAGATTTCCTTACCCAAGGATTGGAAGTATGTAGATACTCATCCTAAGGAGCTAATCTTAGGAGACACATCAAAGGGGGTTCAAACACGATCTTCTTTTAAAAATTTTTGTGCCAACGCCGCCTTTCTCTCCCAAATTGAACCCAAATGTGTTGATGAAGCCATGAAAGATGATTCATGGATTATCGCAATGCAAGATAAATTGAATCAATTTGATAGAAATGAGGTGTGGACGCTTGTTCCTAGGCCAAATGACCATTTATTTATTGGTACTAAATGGGTCTTTAGAAACAAGCAAGATGAAAATGGTATCGTGGTTAGAAACAAGGCTAGATTAGTGGCCAAAGGTTTCAACCAAGAAGAAGGTATCGACTATGAAGAAACCTTCGCTCCTGTGGCTCGATTAGAAGCCATAAGAATGCTCCTTGCCTACGCTAGCAGTATTAATTTTAAATTATTTCAAATGGACGTTAAAAGTGCTTTTCTTAATGGCTTTATTTCCGAAGAAGTCTATGTTGAACAATCTCCTGGATTTGAAAATAATAGTCTCCCTAATCATGTGTCTAGATTAACTAAAGCTCTCTATAGTTTAAAACAAGCTCCAAGGGCTTGGTATGAGAGACTTAGTTCTTTTCTTATTGAAAATAATTTTATAAAAGGCAAGGTTGATACTACATTATTTATCAAGAACTTTGAAAATAATTTTCTCATTGTTCAAATTTATGTTGATGATATTATCTTTGGTTCTACGAATGAATCTCTTTGTGAATCCTTTGCTAAAACAATGAGTCTTGAATTCGAAATGAGTCTAATGGGAGAGTTAACATTCTTCTTAGGTCTACAAATCAAACAACTAAGCAATGACATCTTTATTAGTCAAACTAAATATGCTATGAGTTTACTAAAGAAGTTTAATATGAATAACTCAAAAGCTATTAACACTCCTATGAGCACCTCCACTAAGTTAGAAATTGATGAAAGTGTAGAAAGCTTCGATCAAAAAACCTATAGGGGTATGATAGGAAGTTTACTTTACCTCACTGCAACTAGACCAGACATAATGTTCAGTGTAGGACTTTGTGCTAGATTTCAATCAAACCCTAAGATATCTCATCTCAAAGCAGTTAAAAGAATACTCAGATATCTTAATGGTACCATAAATCTAGGATTATGGTATCCAAAATCAGAGAAGCTTGAGTTAATTGCTTATGCTGATGCGGACTTCGCTGGCTGTAGATTAGATAGAAAAAGCACATCAGGAACATGTCAATTCTTAGGACATGCCCTTGTTTCCTAGTCATCTAAGAAACAAAACTCGGTTGCACTATCAACAATCGAAGCTGAATATATTGCAGCAAGTGCATGCTGTGCACAAGTTGTTTGGATGAAAAATACCTTAGAAGATTATAAAGTTCATCTTAAAAATATTCCCATTAAATGTGATAACACAAGTGTAATATGCCTAACAAAAAACCCTATACAACACTCAAGAACAAAACATATTAACATTAGACATCACTTTATATGAGATCATGTTACGAATCATGATGTAATCATAGAATTCATTAATACGAAACATCAACTAGCTGATATCTTTACAAAACCTCTAAGTGAAGAACAATTTGATTTCATTAGAAGAGAATTAGGAATGTTGATTTGTCCGAATACTTAAACTAGTTAAAATTATTTTTCGGACGTTATTGATTACTATTACATGCCTTGGTATCACTTGATCAAATAACATGTTGGAAATTATGTGACAAATGTTTTTGAAAATCAGTAGCTTACTTATATCCGAATGCATGTAAGAAGTTCATCTTATTTTCGGTTTGAATGCTAAAAATAGGATTTTCCTATACACTCTTATGAAAACTTTTTGATAAATGAGTTTCCTCCAAGCAACAAACTATAACATAACAAGGAGAAGAGATATTCAAAGTATTATATGTGTCATGCCTTCCTTTATGTGCTTGATAACCTGCTGGAATCACATCTACCATGCTTTTTGATAATGCTACCATGCTTTTTGTTGATGACAAAGGGGGAGAAAAATATGAATTGATATGGTTGCTATTACTAATGTTATGATTAGGCCATACCTGCTATCACTGAATTGATATGGTTGTTATTACTAATGCTATGATTAGGCCATACCTGCTATCACTGATAAAGATATGGTTGCTATTACTGATGTTGATATGGTTGCTATCACTGATACTATGATTAGGCCATACTTGCATCACCAAGAAATATATGATTGCCATATGCCCTGTATCAAGATATCAAACAAAAATTTGCATCGTACGAACTGATATCTTATCATGTGATGCAATGCTACACTTGCTAAAATATTCGAAATGTGTACATCATATGATATCAAAATCTTGCTTCACAGCTTTATATGTCAATATCTTACAATATGATGAATTGCTACAATAACCATCATTCAAATTTGTTAAATTTGAAAATGTATGTCAAGCCTTGACATCATCTTCAAAGAGATACATTATGATAGGAATCATGATGGGAATATGTCTCTTGAATTTATAAAGTTTTTAAATTCAAGAAGTATGGCATATAGACAGGGGGAGTTAAGGTTAACTCCATTATCAATTGATTGTCATCATCAAAACGGGGGAGATTGTTGAATCTCGGATTTTGATGATGAAGTCAATTGTCATTTGTTGTCTAATGTATGTGTTGAGATAAGTGTGCAGGATTAACTACGATGAAAGTAAGACATGCAGTAGGAGTTGCGCCGGAGTCATGACAATGATCACGTTGGGAGTTCGAGAGCTCGACGGAAGTTCGGACAATCGTCGGAGGTTCTACGGGAACAAATCCGAGAAGTCCAGAAGCTTGCCAAAGGAGCTCGTCGGAACTTGCCAAGTGGATCGTCGCAGTCCAGGAGTTTGCCAGAAGTCCGCAGGAGCATCACCGAGGGTTCATCGGATGATCGACGGAAGTTCGCCGGAAACTCGTCGGAAGAAGCGAGTGACGCACCGAAGCAAGCTGCAGAATATGTCTTAGGAAATAATCATAGTTAGCACTTTGATTAAGTTAGAAATGGGAGGTGATCCCATTAGCTTAATCCTGGGGCAATTGGGCCCTTGAAGAACTCAAATTGGGTCGAATGGTTCAGCCCATTCGGACCCAGGTTGCTGTGGGAGGTGCAACCGCCCAGGCAGGGAGGTAGCACCGCCCAGGCTATGTCTCCCAGCGAGACTGGGCGGTGCAACCGCCCCAGCCAAGAGGTGGCACCGCCCCGGGCTCAGTCTCCGAGCGAGACTGGGCGGTGCAACCTCCTCTGTCAGGAGGTAGCACCGCCAGAGCTCAAGTTTCGAGCTCTGCCAGGCGGTGCAACTTCTCCAGTCAGGCGGTGCAACCGCCTGAGCTCGGTCTTCGAGCTTTGGCAGAGAGGTGCAACCGCCCCTAACAAAGGTGGCACCACCCAAAGGCTCAGTCTTCGAGCTCTGCCAGGCGGTGCAACCGCTCCAGTCAGGAGGTGCAACCGCCTGATCCCGAAATTCCGGGATTTGATCATTTTGAGCTCCAAATTTGAATTGGGTTGGGGCCTATAAATACCCCACCCATTCAGCACTGAAGAGATACAGACCTACACCGAATTCTTGATCTTTTCTGTGATTCTAAGAGCTCAAATTTGTGTAAAGTCCAAAAGTTCTCCTCTTTCTATTCTTCAAGTCTTGAGTTGTAAAGAGAGGAGAGAAAGGTTCTGTAAGGGTTGTCTCCTGAGCCCGTCAAAAGGAGTGAAACTGTAAAAGGGCAGTTGGCCTTCGCCTATTGAAGGAAGGCCTCTAGTTGATGTCGGTGACCTCGTCAGTGGAGGAAGCCAAAAGTGGAGTAGGTTAAGACTGACCGAACCACTCTAAATCTCTGGTTTGCTTTTACTTTGAGCACTTTATCATTACTGCAAACCTCCTACATAGCTACTGCCCTCTGAGCTTTTACGAACGAGTCTCTAAGTTCTATTCTTTCCGAATCTGCATTCAGACGTAAATCGGTGTTTTCGTACGATCTCTACATTGCAGTTTATGTTTACGTCTTGATTCTGTTTATAACTGCAAATTGATTTCTACGCTTTTACGAACGAGTTTCTCTGCAGTTTACATTTACGTTTTGATTATGTTTATAACTGCAAACTGATTTCTGCCCTTTTACAAACGAGTTTCTCTGCAGTTTACGTTTACATTCCATTTATAACTGCAAACTGACTTCTGCGCTTTTACGAACGAGTGTCTAAGTTCAAATCTTTCTAAATCTACGTTTTGACGTAAAACTGTGTTTAGACGCAAACTGCGCTTAGCCGCAATCTGCGCTTAAGACGCAAACTGCGCTTAAACGCAAACTGCGCTTAGACGCAATCTGAGCTTCGACGCAATCTGCGCTTAGACGCAAACTGCGCAAACTATGCTTAGACGCAATCTGAGCCTAAGATGCAAATTGCACTTAGATGTAAATTGTGCTTAGTCGCAATTTGTATTTAGACGCAAACTGTATTAAGACACAAACTGCATTTAGACGCAAACTACGTATACTGCGCTTAGACGCAAACTGTGTTTAGACGTAAACTGTACTTAATCATAAGTAATCTTAGAATCGGCTTTTGCATCAAAATAGTTTTTATCGAACGAACGCAGCTTTCGTTTTTAATCGCTGAAAGATTTCTGCTGCACTAATTCACCCCCCCCTCTCTTAGTGCTCTCGATCCTAACACGAGTTTGTTCAGGTACCTAATACACAAGTTTCAACTTTACATAGGTCTGATAGAGTATCCCATCCTCCTGAGAGATATGTGGGATATATGAAAGGAGAGGATGTTGAGGATATTGATCATCAAACCTACGAGGAGGCTATTATGAGTATAGACTCCAGGAAGTGGCAAGAAGCCATGAATTTTGAGATGGATTCTATGTACTCCAACAAGGTTTGGAACCTAGTTGATGTGCCCAAAGGTATTGTACCCATCAATTGCAAGTGGATCTTTAAGAAAAAGATCGGAGTAGATGGAAAGGTAGAGACCTATAAAGCAAGGCTAGTGGCTAAGGGGTATTGTCAAAGGCAAGGTGTTGACTATGACGAAACCTTCTCACCCGTAGCAATGCTAAAATCCATCATAATTCTATTGGCTATTGCAGCACACTATGATTATGAGATCTAGCAGATGGATGTGAAAACCGCATTCCTTAATGGGAACCTTGAGGAGGAGGTGTATATGATGCAACCTGAGGGATTCGTGTCCAAGAACTGCCCAGATAAGGTGTGTAGGTTGCTTAGATCCATTTATGGACTAAAGCAAGCTTCCCGAAGTTGGAACATAAGATTTGATGAGGCAATCAGATCTTATGACTTCGTTAAGAACGAAGATGAGCCTTTTGTGTACAGGAAGGTAAGTGGGAGCGCTATCACCTTTTTGGTATTATATGTGGATGACATCATGATCATTGGGAATGACGTAAGAATGCTATCCAGAGTAAAGGCTTGGTTATCTAGACACTTCTCCATGAAGGACTTAAAGGAAGCATCATATATCTTAGGGATTAGAATCTATAGAGATAGATCCAAGAGGATGCTTGGCTTGTCTCAGTCCAGATACATAGAAACTATTGTCAAAAGGTTTGGCATGAAAAATTCCAAGAGAGGTCTCACACCGATGAGACATAGGATACCGCTTTCTACGAGTATGTCCCCAAAGACTCCAGAAAAAAGGGTAAACATGGATATGATACCTTATGCCTCAACAATAGGGTCTATCATGTATGTCATGCTATGTACTAGGCTTAATATAGCGCATGCTCTAAGTGTTACGAGCAGGTATCAAGAAGATCCAAGCTTGGAGCATTGGGAAGTAGTAAAGTGTATCCTTAAGTACTTGAGAATGACTAAGGATCTTTTACTAGTATATGGAGGTAATAGCCTTAAGGTTGAAGGCCACACGAACTCAAGTTTTCAGTCTGATATCGATGATAGTAAGTCAAATTCAAGGTATGTGTACACCTTGAATAGAGGAGCTGTGTGCTGGAAGAGTTCCAAGCAAGATACTACTGCTGACTCGACCATAGAGGCGGAGTACATTGCTACATCAGATGTAACAAAGGAGAAAGTCTGGGTGAAGAATTTCATCACAGATTTGGGAGTCGTGCCAGGTAGCGAGGAGCCGATCTCCTTAAATTGTGACAACAATGGGGTGATTGCTTAAGCGAAGGAACCTAGGTCTTATCAGAAATCTAAGCATGTTCTGAGGAGGTTCCACCTTATCAGAGAGACCGTAACCCGAGGAGATGTAGTAGTGGAAAGAGTTCCATCCGAAGATAACATTGCAGATCCGCTAACAAAGCCATTATCTCAGATTGTACAAGGGTCTGATGGGGATCAAACACATAGGTGATTAGCTTTAGGTCAAGTGGGAGATTGCTAGTCATAGGTGTCCAGCAAGCCAATCACATGAGTGATGGCACGTGTGACTTGGTACAAATTTTTTTTGCTTATTATATTTTGGCATATATCACTTTATAATTATTGTATATATGCATATATATTGTGATGTCCTTGGATTTGTGGTGTATCTAGTCATTAGACTTGAGACACCAAGGATGTCCTGTATGAGTGCTCCACTCTTTGATACCAGACTTATAGGTTTGGTTGTCCCAGATCTAGTACAACTGGTCATTAGGAGTGGTAGTCGAACTTACGAGGGCTATTGAGTGTCGATAGAGGATCAGCCACTCTCAATGTCATGAGAGGAATATCCCATATGTTCTTGCTCAGACAAATCCCTGGCCAGGGTCATTCGGGTTGAGAGAAAAGAGTTCTCTAGGAGAATCTGATTAGAGCAAGACTCGAGTAGAAACCGTATGGGTCTGACAGCACCATGCTCGATATACGGTCTCTAGGATATTAGATGGATGAGGGACTATAGGTACACGGTAACTGAGGACAGATTGGTCCAATGGATTAAATTCCTTTGTATCGTCTAGGGACTACGGCATAGTGGCCTAGTACATCCGTAGTCGATGAGTCGAGTGAATTATTATAGAGATAATAATTTACTGAGTTAGAAGGAGTTCTGACAGGTATGACTCACGGTCTGCTCGATATTGGGCCTAAAGGGTCACACACATATGATAGGCATTGCAATGAGTAGAGATTTCGATATGAGATATCCAACAGAGCCCTTGTCTTATTGGATATCTAATAAGCCCCTGAATTATTGGATCCCATGGACGAGATCCAATAAGAACCCATAAGAGATTATTGGATAGAGATCCAGTAATCTAAAAGGCTTGGGTTATTGGATGCAAATCCAATACTCATTAGGGGAGGATCCATTAGGGTTTGACAGGGAACCTCTATAAATAGAAGGGATTCAGAGCCTCATAGGCTAGAGCCTTTGCTTGCCTCTCTTATTCTCCTTCCCCTCTCCACCTCAAAGCAGGCTTGGAGTTTTGAGGAGCATGGTTGTAGCCCTACTGTGTGGATCACCGCTAGAGAGGAGGACGCTTGACTTCCTTCACCCTCTCCTAAAGATATGCAAGGAAACAGGGATTTACCATCTCCCTAGGTAACACAATCTACTCTATACGCAGTTCTTTCGGTTTCGCGGATTTTGCGTACCAATCTTCGCACGACGACGAACATTTCTTTGGGAATCAGGGATTTTGTTTTCTTGTTCTTCCGCTGCGCATCTGATTTCGCCCCTAATGATTTTCCCAACAGGTGGTACCGCACAGACTAGGAGGTGGTACCACCGGAAGTTAATGCTGCCAAGCGATGGTACCGCCCTGTCTAGCGGTGGTACCACTAGAGCCCAGTCTTTTAGACTTTGTCAGACGATCATACCACCTAGATTGGGCAGTGGTACTACCTAGTGTTAATCTATAGGCGATGATACCGCCCAATAATGGTAGTGGTACCACCAATACCTTGAAAACCCGGGATAAGATACTTTTTGGCTCTATTTTGAAAGTCATTAAGGCCTATAAATACCCCACTCTTTCCTGCATAAAAAAGCATGAAAGTATGAACAAGTCTTATGATTTTGGATTATGAAAGTGTTAAAAAAGTGCTAAGTGTCCTCCTCTTTCTTTAGATTTGTGATCATTCTAAGAGAGGTGTGAGGTTTGTAAGGGTTGTCTCCTAAATTCGAAAAAGGAGAAAGTGTTGTAAGAAGGTGGTTGGTCTTCATCTATTGAAGAAAGACCATTAGTGGATACCCGTGGCCTCAATAAGGAGGAATCAGGAGTAGACGTAGTTCACGATGACCGAACCACTATAAATCTGGTATGATCTCTACTTTGTCATTCTTATTCTGCTTTGTCTTTAAATTACTTATTAACTTGGCTACTTACTCCCCTTCACACCTTCTTTATGATTAACATATTTTCGGTATGACTTTAAATTGAAACAAAATTTTTGATTTGATGTAATATTTTCATAAGCACTAATTCACCCGAAACCCCAACCCCCCCGCGTCTTAGTGTCAACTTGATCCTAACAATTGGTATCAGAGCAAGGTTACTCTCTACTTGGTTTAAAACCTAATTGAGATGACTTTTGCTAGTAATCAAGAGGTACTTTCTATCACTCGTTCTACTATATTCAATGGGACGGACTACATTTATTGGAAACTAGAATGAGAATTTTCTTGCTTTTTATGGATTTCGAATTATGGAACATTCTTGAAAGTGGTTTTTAGAAGTCTTCCAATGAACGAATGGAATAATTTGCAAAAGAAGACCTTCTCCTTGAATGCTAAAGCGATGAATGCTTTGTTTTTTGCTCTTGATAAAAACGAATTTAATCAGGTTTCTATATGCGAAACTACACATGAGATTTCGCACACACTCAAAGTTACACACAAAGGCACAAGTAGGGTTAAAGAGTCAAAAATTAATCTCTTTGTGCATAATCTTGAGTTATTATAATGAAACCAAACGAAACTATTGGAGATATGTATACATGTTTTATGGATATCATCAATAGTTTGAAAGCACTTGGTAAAGGTTTTGCTAATATTGAACTTGTCAATAAAATAGTAAGATCCCTTCCGAAAAGTTGGGATCCAAAAGTGACGATAATACTAGAAGCAAAGGACCTGAACAACTTTTCTCTTGAAGAACTTATCGGGTCATTAATGACCTATGAAATGATATGCAAAGCACATGATGAACATGAGAACTATCTTCCAAAGAACAGGAAGGATATGACACTTAAAACTAAATAAGACCACTCGAGCGAAAGCTCAAGTAATGATGAGGATGTTGAATCTCGAATTATAATGATGAAGTCAATTGTAATTTGTTTGATCTAATCTATATGTTGAGAAAAGTGTGCAAGATTAACTACGATAGCAGCAAGACATAAAGCAGATGTTGTGCCGGAGTCAAGATCGAGATCTCATTGGGAGTTCAAGAGTTCGACGGAAGTCCGAACGTTCGTCAAAAGTTCTACCGGAACCAACCAAGAAGTCCAGGAGCTTGCCAAAGAAGCTCATCGGAACTAGCCAAGAAGATCATCGTAAAGTCCAGGAGCTTGCCGGGAGTCCGCTGGAACATTGCCGAGAGTTCGTCGGATGTTCGTTGGAAGTACGACGGAAGCTCGCCGGAAGAGCAATTGACGCACCGAAACAAGAAGCACTATAAATTATGTCTTAATTATCATAGTTAAAGAATAAATTAAGTTATAATTGGGAGATAATCTCACTAACTTAATTAGGGGCCAACTGGGCCCTTAATAGGGCTGAATTGGGTTGAAGTGAGCTGCCAATTCAGCCCCTGAAAACATGGCCGGTGGTGGCACCGCTTGGAAGGCAGTGCCCCTGGATTTCTAGGCGGTGGTACTACCCAGACTAGGCAATGGTACCACCGGTATTAGTGCTACCAGCGGTGGTACCACCTAGACAGGATGGTGGTACCACCGACAATTATGCTGCCAGCGGTGGTACCGCCCAAACTAGGCGGTGGTACTATTGAATCTCATATTTTGATGATAAAACCAATTAATAAGTGTTTATGATTTAATCTATGTTTTGAGTGATGCAGGATGCTTCGATTAGGGAGAGATAATTAAAGCGGGAAGAATCATGTTGGGCTAGAGGAAAACGTGTCGAAAGATTGGACATCGGGCCGGAGGATCGGTCGACGTATCGATAGAAGGCTTTGGGCCATGGATAGACATCGAGCCAAGAAGAGCAGATATTGCACCAAGAATATTGGAGTTGCAGAGGTCAACTAGCCGATTAGGTAATAGGCCATAAGAGAGGACGATGCGCCGAAGAATCGGACGAAGCGTCAATGGACCAATGACATGCCGGACAACATAATTCATGCTTAGTAATAATTATCTAGATCGAAGTATATTTTTGTATGTGTAGGATTAATTGCGATAGCAAGACATAAAGCAAAATGAAGTCCCGGAGTCAAGAACGCGATTTCGTTGGGAGTTCGAGAGTTCGTCGGAAGTCCGGACGTTCATTGGAAGTTCTACCGGAACCAACTGAGAAGTCCAGGAGCTTGCCAAAGAAGCTCATCGAAACTCGCCAAGAAGATCATCGTAAAGTCCAAGAGCTTGCCGGGAGTCCATTGGAACATTGCCGAGAGATCGTCGGAAGTTTGCTAGAAGATCGTTGAAAGCTCACCGGAAGAAATTGGACTTATCTTGCTTAGAATATGTCTTAGGAATCATAGTTAGCACATAATTAGAGTTGGGATTGGGAGGTAATCCCATCAACTCTGTTAGGGGCCATTGGGCCCGAAGCTAGATTGGTTTGGGCCAGATTCAAGGCCCAACCAGGTTGCTGAAACCCTAGCCAACGGTGGCACCTCTTGGGGAACAGCACCCCAGGATTCCTAGGCGGTGGTACCACCAGCAGCAATGCTTCCGGCGATGGTACCACCCCTGTTCGACGGTGGTACCACCTAGTACCAGATCCTGTGGCACTAGTACCGCCTAGGAACGGTGGTGGTACCGCCAATACCTAGGAAACCTCGGATGAGACCTTTTTAGGCTCCAAGTTTGAATCAATTTGAAGCCTATAAATACCCCTCTCATCCCTGGTTAACAAAAATAAGCACAGAGTATTTAAAAGTGAGAAAATGTTGTTGCAATCTCTAGAGAAATCTCCTCCTTTAGTCTAAGTTTAGAATTCTATTTAGGAGGAGTGTGTGCTTGTAAAGGTTGACTCCTAAACCTGTAAAACTGAGAAGAAGGGTGTAAGAAGGAGGTTGATCTTCACCTATTAAAGGAAGATAATCAATAGTGGATGCCAGTGGCCTTGACGGAAGAGGAATCGACGAAGTGGATGTAGGTCACGATGATCAAACCACTCTAAATCTGGTTTGCATTTTACTTTGAGCAATTTATCTTTACTGCAAACCACTTTACCTCCTTACTTGCTTTACATTCAATACGCTCTTACTTTGCTTTCAACGTTAAACATTTCCGAAATCGATTTTATCGTACCGAAGTATTTTTCGGAACCGATTTGAAGACGTATTTTACCGCTACACTAATTCACCTCCCGTCTTAGTGCTGACCCCGTTCCTAATAGGTGCCACCGGCAGCAGTGTTGCTAGTGGTGGTACCACCCCTGTTTGAAGGTGGTACTACCCAATGTCACATCAACGACGATAGTACCGCCCAGTAACGATGGTAGTACCGCCAGTACCCCGGATTCTGAGGATGACACTTTTTGGCCCCAATTTTGAAGCTATTGGGGCCTATAAAAACTTCACCCTTTTCTACATGAAAGGGCATGAAAGTATTGGCTTAATCTTGAATTCTTGAGTCATAAAAGTGTTATAAAAGTTAGAGTTCTCCTCCTTCATCTCTTGCCCTTGTAACCATCTAAGAAAGAGGAGTGAGACTTGTAAGAGTTGTCTCATAATCCCGGGAAAAGGAGAAAGTGCTATAAAGAGGTGTTCGATCTTCACCTATTGAAGGAAGGCCTTTAGTAGACGTCGGTGACCTCATCAGATGAGGAATCCGAAAGTGGATGTAGGTCACCTTGATCGAACTACTCTAAATTTTGGTTTACTTCTCATTTGTGCAATTTACTTTATTGCAAACCTCCTTAATCTTCTCTTGCACTTTTACGAAAGCTTTCAAGTTCAACTTCTCTCCAAAACAGATTGAATCGAAACCATTTTCGTCGGAACCAGTTTTAAATGAAACAAACAATTTTCTGAAATCGTGAAAGTTTTCCACTGAACTAATTCACCCCCCCCTCTTAGTTTTGCTCTTGATCCTAACAGAGGACTTGGCAGTTCTAACAAAAAAGTTCAAAAGATTCATAAGAAAAAACAAAATAAATTTTATAAAACATGATACTAAAAACAAAAACAAACTCAAAAAGGACAATCATATGCTACAAATGCAAGAAGTCAGGGTACTTCAAAATGAATGTCCTCAAGTGAAGAAAAAGCTATCAAAGAAAAAGAAGGCACTCAAGGCGACTTGGGACGATTCAAGTATATTCGAAGATTAGGAGTCAACCAACAAAGAAGAAGTTAAAAACTATGCATTAATGGCATTTGGCGACGAGGTAAGTGATGCAATCGAAGCTCATTTATCTTTTGATAAATTGTTAAGTGTTTTTCATGATTTGTTTGATGAATATAAGCTAGTTGGTGAAAAATATAAATTATTAAAAAAGTAGCATCCTTCTCTTATTTGTAAATTTGATAAATTAAAAAATGAGCATGATGATAGTATGTTAGCTTCATGCACTAAGTGTAATGAGATCGATTCAGTTAAGAAAGAAAATGTCTTACTATAAGAAATAATAAAAAATTAAAAATAAGTAATAAATCTCTAAATATGATCCTTGCTAATAAAGGTCATGCTCATAGAAAGGAATGACTTGCCTTTGTGAGTAACACTCAACAAAAGCTAACTATCTTCGTTAAAGGACTTACATTACATGTCTCACCAAGAGAAAAATATAATTTTTGTGGAAGATGTGGTTAAGATGTGGTCATTTTGCTTATAAATATCCATTTAAATGGCTTAGTTCATATAAATTAGTTTGGGTTCCTAAAAGAATAATAAATCACTCAATGATAGGTTGATCTATTTATAAGGGACCAAAAGTTAAATAGATACCTAAAAGACACTTTCTTATAGATATGTCTACAATCACAAGCTAGGAGCAAGAGATGTTACCTTGATAGTGGATGTTCAAGGCACATGACTAGAGATCCAACACACTTCTCTAAACTCACTAGCAAAAATGAAGGATTTGTCACCTTCGGAGATAAATACAAAGGAAAAATTATTGGGAAAGAAAATATAGGTAACAAATCAAACCTCTTAATTGAAGATATATTATTAGTAGATGGTTTAAAATATAATCTACTAAGCATTAGTCAATTGTGTGATAAAGGATATATCATCAAATTTAAATCTAATGCTTGTATAATTGAAATACTATACAAAAATAGATCTATGATTATCTTAAAAAATAATAATGTGTATACTATTGATATTGATGATTTTTCCGATGAAATATGTTTTTCGGCTTTAGACAATGTTGTATGGCTTTGTCATCAGAGATTAGGCCATGTTAGTATGAAACTAATCTCTCAAATTTCAACTAGAGAACTTGTAAGAGGAATGTCTAGCATCAAGTTTGTCAAAGACAAAGTTTGTGATGCATGTCAATTAGGAAAACAAATAAAAAGTAGTTTCAAATCAAAGAATCAAATAAGCACCTCAAGACCACTACAATTGATTCATATGGATTTATTTGGACCAATTGATATAACAAGTCTATGAGATAGTAAATATACCTTTGTAATTATTGATGATTTTAGTAAATATACTTGGACATACTTCTTGCCTCACAAAAGTGATTATATTAATTTTTTTCTTAAAATTTTGTAAACTTGTTCAAAATATAAAGGGTTTTATGATTTCATCTATTTGTAGTGATCATGGTGTTGAATTTCAAAATCATGATTTTTAAATTTTTTGTGAGTCAAATGGATACAACTATAATTTTTCTACTCCAAGAAATCCACAACAAAATAGAGTAGCTGAAAGAAAAAATAGGAGCTTACAAGAAATAGCAAGAACCATGTTAAATAATCATAGTCTACCCAAATATTTTTGGATCAAAGTCGTAAATATAGCATGCTATACCATGAATAGAGTTCTCATAAAACCATTACTTTCCAAAACTCCCTATGAATTGTGAAATAACAAAAGATCCAATATTTCATATTTTAAAGTTTTCAAGTGTAAATATTTTATTTTAAATGAAAAATATGCCTTAGGAAAATTTGATGCTAAATTTGATAAAGACATTTTTCTTAGTTATTCCTCTATATCTAATGCTTTTCATGTCTTTAATAATAGAATTTTGGTTATAGAGGAATCTATCCATGTTGTTTTTAATGAGCTTCCCGAATTTAAGAAAAATAATTTTGATGATGATTTTGATTTTGATGCTTTAAAATTGAATGAACACTCTCCTCCTCCAAACAACTTTGCTCATCCTAAGGAGCTAATCATTAGAGACACATCAAAAGGCATTCAAACTCATTCTTCTCTTAAAATTTTTTGTGTGAATATAGCCTTTTTATCTCAAATTGAACCTAAACACATTGACGAAGCCCTAAAAGATGATTCATGAGTCATTGCAATGCATGAAGAATTAAATCAATTTGAGAGAAATGAGGTATGGAAGTTTGTTTCTAGACCTAGTAACTATTTGGTAATTGGTACTAATTGAGTCTTTAGAAACAAGCAAGATGAACTAGGTATCGTGGTTAGAAACAAAGCTAGATTAGTGGCCAAAGGTTTCAACCAAAAAGAATATATCAATTATGAAGAAACCTTCGCTCCTATGGCTAGACTTGAAGCCATAAGGATTCTTCTTGTTTATGATAGTTGTAATAATTTTAAGTTATTTCAAATGGACGTTAAAAGTGTTTTTCTTAATAACTTTATTTCTAAAGAAGTTTATGTTGAACAACCTCTTGGATTTGAGAATGTTATTTTTTTGAATCATATGTTTAAGTTGACTAAGGCTCTCTATAGATTAAAACAAGCCCTTAGGGCTTGGTATGAGAGGCTTAGTTCTTTCTTTATTCAAAATAATTTTATGAAAAGCAAGGTCGATACTATATTATTTTATTAAATATTTTAAAAATAATTTTTTCATTATCCAAATTTATGTCGATGATATCATTTTCGGTTCTTCAAGTGAATCTTTGTATGAATAATTTGTCAAAAGTATGAGTTAAGAGTTTGAAATGAGCTTAATGGGCGAATTAACTTTTTTCTTAGGATTTTAAATTAAACAACTAAGTGATGAAATTTTTATTAGTCAAACTAAGTATGCTTTAGATATATTGAAACGATTTAATATGGATAGTGCTAAAGCTATTAATATACCAATAAACACTTCTACAAAATTAGATATGAACATTAATAGATAATGTTTTAATCGAAAGACTTATAGGGGTATGATAGGTAGTTTATTATACCTTATAGCAACTAGACCTAATATCATGTTTAGTGTTGGACTATGTGCTAGATTTTAATCTAATCCTAAGCTGTTAAAAGAATTTAGATAAAAGCTGTTAAAAGAATTTTTAGATAACTAAAAGGAACTCCTAATCTAGGATTATGGTATCCAAAATCTAAGAACTTTGAGTCACTTGCTTATGTCGATGCTGATTTTGTTGGTTGTCAAATAGATAGAAAAAACACATCTGGAACATATCAACTCCTAGGTCATGCACTTGTCCCTTGGTCTTCCAAGAAACAAAACTCGGTTGTACTATCTACAACCGAAGCTAAATATACAATAGCATGTGCATATTGTGCATAAGTTATATAGACAAAAAACACTTTAGAAAATATTAAATTCACTTAAAAAATATATCTATAAAATGTGATAACACCAGTGCAATATGTTTAATCAAAAATTTTATTCAACACTCTAGAATTAAACATATTGATATTAGACATCATTTTATAAGAGATCATGTTAATAACCATGATATATCTCTAGAATTTATTGATACAAAACATTAATTAGCTGATATTTTTATAAAAACATTGAATGAGTTCCTCTTTTATATTTTTTAGATTTCTCGACTTTTGAAAATTGAGTCTTCTTTTTTTATATCATTTACTATTATTCCTTCTCTTTGCAATTTACAAAAGAAGAGATCTGATTCATGGATTATTGGTATATTTGATCTTTTATGAGCTGATCATTGCCATATGAATCCTTCCTCTTTCTATTTATGAAAATATAACTTCTTTTCATGAAATGACTTGGTATGATACTTACACAAATGAGTGTTTGCACCACATAATGATTGGGATCTTGCTTGTCTCCAAAGAAAAGGAGGTAAGAGTACTTGCTTGCTGCATCTCAAAAGAAAAGCAAAAATACTAGACAAAGACAACCAACAGTGATAACAGTGCACTGGCGATGGCATCGTTGGACTAGTGGCAGCACCGCCAATATGCATTGCTTATAGGCAATAGTACCACCCAGCTGACGATACCATCGCCCGCAACCATACCCTATAAAAACCAAAGTTAAGGCCAATGGTAAAACCACCCCCAACCCTCTCTACACCCCTCTAAACTGCTCCACATCCCTCGTTCCTTTTACTCTCCCTCTAGAAACTCAAGAAAACCCTCATCCATTACAAAACTAAGGATCAATCTCAAACCCCCTTTGGTGATCACAAGAAGGTTAAACTACAAAGGTAATTCCTAAACCCAATTATTTCTCTCAGTCCCCATTCATTACTTGTTCTTGCCTCTTATTTTTTGTGATATATGTAGTTTCCATGGCATCTAGAAGATTCTCAAAGGATAAAGGAAAGAGGAGATTAGATGAAACCTATGATTCCATACTCTTTTATTTCCCTCAACATGCCCTTAAATTTTTAACATTTGAGTCTAGAAGTGTACATAAGGAAAATATGTACATCTAGAAGAATTGAGTAATTTGGAACCAATTCAATAGTTTGTTAACTTAGACATCCTCCTAGTTCTTCAAATAAGTGAACCCATTTATCTTAGACTTGTTCAGTTGTTTTATAATAACTTGTATGTGGATGAACATGATAGGGTGTCCACTTATCTCTTAATGCATCAGATACCCATTACCGATTGCGTAATTTATAACCTTATAGTTATTCTTGAGAAAAGGAGATGTTACTATTTTAGAAGACAATGGGACGCGGAATCAGTTGGATCACATATTTTGAGGCTTTAGGTACCATTTTTTGTAACCCAAATTTGTCTATCGTTTCAAAAAGTTATGAACGTTTGCTACCTTTCAGCACAAAATTGCTTCATCATATCATGATAAATATTCTACTTCCAAAACAACACCATCATGATGAAGTTAGTCAAATAGAATTTGGAACAATGTATTGGATTATTGTAGGATATGATAACTATTTTGAATATTTGATACGACAAAACATGATCGAACTATCAACAAAAGATATGATGCTTCCATATAGTGGGTTGATTATTAGACTAATGCATGCACATGACATAGTCATTCTACTAGACGAAGAAACCTTGAAACTAGATAGATTTAATATCATAAATAAAAATCTATTAAGAAGATTAAGATGTATAGTAAGAAATGGGGTTTGAACTAGATTACCTAGAAGGACTGATCCTTCCCCTACCTGAACCAAAACTAGAAGCACTTATATATATGGAAAGTTAATCTCCTCCTATTAGTCCCTTTGAGGTAGCACCTCCAACAGAGCTAGCATCCTCCTCATATGCCGATGCCATAGTGACTCGATTGGATCGAATTGAACTATATCAAGATCAAATCTTAACCGAGATACGGCAAATTCATCAACAACTTAATATTCTGTTTAAGTATTTCGATTTACCACCACCTAAATATCTTGTGCATTGTTGTGTTGATGAGAAAGGGGGGGAAGTCGACGGATTTTTCCATGTACCCCTTAATGTTACCATGCATGATGTTTTTGCACACTTTGACATATGGATTCTTCTATGTACCCCTTAATGTTACCATGCATGATGTTTTTGCAATGTTTTTGCATACTTCGATATATTGATTCTTTCATGTACTCTTTAATGTTACCATGCATGTATGATAAAAAACACAAAAGTATGAACAAAAGTCTTGTGATTTTAGGTTGTGAAAGTGTTGAACAAGTACTAAGTGTCCTCCTCTTTCTTTAGATTTGTGATCATTCTAAGAAAGGTATGAGGTTTGTAAGAGTTGGCATGGTTAATTATGTTCCTTAATTATGTTGGCATGGTTACACCCAAAACTAACTCAATTAAACTCTAATTTATTTCGACCAAGACTTAACAATTACAATCATTAAGCCTACGTTGTCTGGCATGTCATTTGTTCATCCGGTACTTCGTCCTAACCTTCGACGCATCGTCTACTCCTTCGGCATATTGCCCGATCCATAGGCATGTTGACCTCTTGCAACATTCGATCTTCTTAGCGCAATGCTCGATCCTTCTGGCCCGATGCTTGAACTCATGACACGAAGTCCATCCTCTAGTATGTCGACTAATCCTTCGGCCCAACGTCCAATCTATAATATGATGCTCTCTGGCCCAACGTCTGATTTTGCTTCAATGATTCTAAATCCATTATCGAAGTTTCTCTTGTGTCACTCATCTTAAACGCTCATTAGTTCATAAACTCATCAACTGATTTCATCATCAAAATATGAGATTCAATATATACATTATAATATACTTATGTACTCTCACACTACATGTCATAATATATACATGTGTGCAATACATTTTCATTGAAATTTATATATTCTTAGACTTATGTCATACATGCATTAACATCATACTTATACCTAGCCCATAGTGATCATGTCAATTAAGGCCTGATTTCATCATCAAAATATGAGATTCAATATATACATTATAATATACTTATGTACTCTCACACTACATGTCATAATATATACATGTGTGCAATACATTTTCATTGAAATTTATATATTCTTAGACTTATGTCATACATGCATTAACATCATACTTATACCTAGCCCATAGTGATCATGTCAATTAAGGCCTGCTTTCAAAAATATATTATGAATGCACATAATATAAATTATCACTATTTTATAGTATATTAAGCTTATACTTATTTGATTCCACTTAAATGAATGGGCTAGCGTAGGGTTATGGTCCTTAGTAATCAAGTATGCTAAAGAACAATTTATATTAAAGACCTTACACATCTTAAATCACTTATAACTCTCACTGTAAATAATAATTCATAATAAAATTTTAGTAGAATCTTTTCTAAATTAGACTACGCCCAATATACAAATTCACCTAAATTTCATCATCAATTTTTCAACAATTCAACCTAGAATCAAATGACCTAATTACTTCCAATCAAATAACTATATAATTTTACAAAGTAATCTTGCTTTACTATTATTGATGGCCAAATCATCATATTTGTAAGAACTTAGGAGACATATAAAACTAAATAATATAAAACTTTAGTTCAAAATAGAATATTTAGAAGCCAAACTAACCTCCAAATTTTACTATCATCATCCTTTCTTTTTTTTTCCTATTGAAACTAGTTAAGGTTGCTTGAACTTATTCGAAAGTTCATACCTTGATACATGTTTTCTCAAAACCCTATTGGGTCCTTTTAAGATATATCAAAAGAACATGAACTAATTGTGTCTCTAAGAATATTAAATTAGTTAGAATAGAATACTTTCATTAAATAAAAAAAAAGAAGATTCTGACTACTTTAACTTTGAAAACTCATAATTCTATTCACAAATCTCATATTAATTCTATACAAGAAGCTATAAAATCATAACAGATTCATACTAAATATATTCAATAATCAAATATTAATTCAAACTTTAGGTTATTCAAAGTATCATTCTACAAAAGCTAAGCTCAAATACTATGTTATATCTAGGGAAGTGGGAAGGGTTAGGTTTCTTTATTTGTTCTTCCTTAACATTTGTCTTCGCACGATGGAGGAAAGAGAAAGAATGAGGAAAGAGAAAGAACTAAGAGAATGGTGATAAGACCCTAAGATTTTATCGTAAAAAAAAAGGAAGAAATGGGGATGCTTTTATACTAAATGGTAACACCATAAAGTCTTATCGTCACTCTGATACCAATTAATAAGACCCTAAGGTCTTATCGTGGAAGATATTGGAGAAAAGGGAATGATAATGATCACTTCGAGGGGATCGGCCTCCTTGATCACTTCGAGGGGATCGACCTCCTAGGGTTTGTCCATAGAGTGGAATAACATTTCATTGATTAACTGATTAATTCCCAAGAGAAACAATTACATCACTATTTATAGAGTTCCACCTAGAGTCTATTAGGACTTGGACTCTAATAATAAATAAATATTAAATAAACGATTACATCCTAATTGATTGTTAGAATCCCTTTATTTTCTAAGCTTTTGAATAATATTTATTGAGTATATTTAATTCAGTCAGAGTCAGATAGAGTTTATCTAACTTGTGAGGAAGGGTGAAGCCGATAGCCACGAACGTCGATCCTTCTCAATCCTCTGTCTCTTGGTTAGCGACCATCGTTGCCCCTTCTCCACCACCTTTGCTATTGCTCAGCCAGCAGCCACCACCACCGCCACTGCCCCTTGCTGCAGTTATCTTCATCTTCAGAAAAAAGAAAAAAAAAAAAGGGAAGAGGAAAGAAGAAGAAGAAGAAGAAGCCACAGCCACCCTTGCGGGACCCCTACTTCCGGTCAGCCCACCCACCACCGCTACTTCCCGGCCAATAGACTACCATCGCCGTCGCTGCTACCCAGCCAGCAACAACCACTGCCATCGCTGCCCCCCCGACCAACGACCTCGCCTCCTCGCTGCTCGCATCTCGCTTGAGTGAGAAGGGCCGTGGCCGCCCTTTCCCAGCTAGCGGACCACCCATTGCCACTTCTACCATCAGCGATGCTGCCCTAACCTTACCGCCATCATTACCTTCCCTTGGTTGCAACTTTGGCTGCGTGTTCTGTCGGCATTGTTGTTTCTGTGGTGCGATAGAAACAGAGTCGGTCCCTCCACTACCTCAGGCGCCGGTTGCCTCTACCGCCGCCGCTGCTTCTCGGCCACTTCAACGCCACCCCTCTCCTTCATTGTCGAGCCACCACTGTTGCCAGCCACTGTGCGACGACTACCGTATGCCTCCCAGCCACCGATCCCCTTTGCTCCGCATCCGTAGTGACAGAAACAAGGCAACTCATCGGTTGCCCTTGTTCCCAACCGTGACACCGCTGACTCCTCCTTCTCCGCCGCCACCGCTGCTTCTCGGCTGCTCGACGACCACCACCACTGCTCCCCAACCAGCAAACTCCCCTCCTTGTTGCGTCATACCCGCCATAACTGTTGAATCTCAAATTTTGATGATGAAACTAATTGATTGTGGTTAGATGTTTAACTGCATTTTGAGTGATGCAGGTCTACTCGATCAGGATTAGATAGTTAACGCAGGAGGAATTGACGTTGCGCCAGAGGAGATCACGTTAGGATATTGGATGGTAGAAGGCTTCGGACATCGAGCATCGGGCCAAGAGCGGAATTGCGCCAAGGATATCGGGGTTGCGGAGGTCAACCACCGATTGGGCAAAAAGCCACAAGAGAGGACGATACGCCGAAGAATCGGACGAAGCGCCAACCAATGACGTGCCGGGCAACAGAATGTCAATTTGCTTTGTAATAATTGTCTAGATCGGAGTAGAGCTTTGGCTTATGTGTGCAGGATTAACTACGATAACGATGAAGACATAAAGCAAAATAAAGTGCCGGAGTCAAGCGCAAAGGATTCGATGGGAGTTCGAGAGTTCGACGGAAGTCCGAAGGTTCGTTGGGAATGCTGCCGAAACTAGCCGAGAATGAGTAGGGAGCTTGCCAAAGGGTTTTTTGGAAGCTCGCCGGAAGGTTCATTGGAAGTTTGCGGAGCTCGCCGAGAAAGATCGGAGCTTGCCGAAGAAGCTCATTGGAACTCGCCAAGATCAAATTGTGAAGTCTAGGAGCTTGCCGGGAGTCTGTAGAATGGTTTCCGTGAGTTTGTCGGAAGACCGTCGGAAGTTCGCCGGAAGTTCGCCGGAAGCTCGTCGGAAAAAACCTTGACTTGCGGACCATGTAATAACATAGAAAATGTCTTTAAATTTATAGTTAGCATGTTAATTAGGGTTAGAATTAGATATTAATCCTATAACTCAAGTAGGGGCTAATTGGGCCCAAGTTCGGACTGGTTTGGGCCAAGTTTGGAGCCCAACCAGTGAATTGAAATAGTGTAGGCGGTGGCACTGCTAGATTAGGCGGTGGCACCACCTAGAACCTGAGAACCAAGTGGTGGCACCGCTTGGCTGGGCGGTGGCACCGCCAGTACACTGTCAGTGTCGGACACTAACAGGCGGTGGCACCGCCACTGACAGGCAGTGGCACCGCCAGCATCGGGAACCAAAGAGAATTCAAATTTTGGAGCCCAAATTTGAATCCTCTTGAGGCCTATAAATACCCCTCAATTCTCAGCTGAGAACACAATCTTTGAGAAGCAAGAGATAGAGATAAAAGTCTTAGCAAAGCCTTTAGCAAGTTTTTGTTTTCAATAGCTTGAGTGTTCACCTCCCTCTTTCTCTTTAAAAATTTGTAAGAGTATGAACCACTTGTAACAGGTTGTAACAGGGGTATTTGTCCTTCCCCTTCAAAGTAATTTGCTAGTGGAAGTTGGGAGCCTATTCGAAGAAGGCTTCGCAAGTGGATGTAGGTCATTTTGACCGAACCACTTTAAATTAGTGTGTTCTCTAGCTTGCATTTACTTATTGCTATTTACCTTACTGCAAATCTTCATATGTGCTTTACTTCTTCATTACTTTTGCTGCACACCTTTACGAACACGCTTTCAAGATAAGCACTTCCGAGTTCGGTTTTTTATCGTACGAAAGATTTTTCCAAAATCGAAGTTTTAATCCACTGCACTAATTCACCCCCCCCTCTTAGTGTCGCTCTGATCCTAGCAATTGGTATCAGAGCTCGGTATTTCTCATTTCAGATTACACCCGAGAAAAATGGCTCTTCATGACTTTCAAGAGGGCTTATCGGTTGTTTGTCCACCGTTGTTTAACGGATTAGACTACACTTATTGGAAAACTCGAATGAGAGTTTTCTTGATTTCTATGAATCTGGATTTATGGAATATCATTGAAAACGGTTTTCAACTTCCCTCTAAACCGATGAACGAATGGTTGGATTTGGAGAAGAAAGATTTTGATTAAAAATACCTTATGAAATATGATATCATGCCTAATAAATTTATTTTTTTGAAGCTATGCATGATGATGATGAGTTTTGGGTAATTTATAGTTTATTGATTATTGATGATTTCCATAATGATCTTTTACAATTTATGGATTATCGATTTATACCATGATGAAAGTTGCTTTCGAAAATGATGCACGACTTTTGTATGCAAACTAAGCATGAAAAGATAGATTCACCTAAAAAGAAAAATGTATGATTGCAACAAGTAACAAATGATTTTGGTTGAAAATATTTTATACTAAATGAAACCACCATTGATGTATATGCTTTATGTTTAATAGTTTCTTTGGCTTATATGCTCTATCATGATAAATATTTTGAAATTAAATCAAATCATGTTTGATTTGAAGTAATGCATAATGATCATGCTTAATGATGCATTTTTTGATTTGACATAAAAGTGGCTTTAAAAAAAATGATGTATGTTTTGATTTGACATAAATGAAATAGGCATGCTTATATGAAATAGTGAAGTGTCATGCTTGACAATTGTATACTTAATGATGCATAAAGTTGTAATGAAAATATTAATATTTTAATATTATGATTTGATGATTTTATGCATGACATTGTAAAGTTATATATAATGATGCATAATGATGAAATTGTGTAATAAACATATTAAACATTTTGAAACCATGCTTTAGTGTCATGCATATTGATCATGCTTAATAAAATTTGAAATTATGCATGATGAATCTTACGATTTATGGATTATTAATTTTTACCATAATGAAAGTACCTTATTGATCTTTGTTGAAATAAATCTTACTCTTTCGGTTTTAAACATGATACATATTTTTATTTGGCATAAATGAAACAAAATCATATGTTTTGAAACAATCGAAAAGAGGAAAACATTCTTGAAAATTATTTTGCTCAATCTTATTGATTTTGATGAATCCATTTGTATCATCTTTGTGAATCTCTTGGATTTTGATAATGATTTTGATGATTTAAATTTGAATAAATTTGAATAATTTTTTATCGAAATCACGATCTTGATCTCTTGAAATTTATAACATGAAATCCTTTATGAATCAAGATTGTTTTCTATTTAAAAGGAGATTTGTCAAAATGTTTCATAGTCTTTTAGTATTCATGATCTTGATAATTATGTTTTGAAACTTTATGTAAACCAAGAATGTTCATCATGATTCTCTCTTTGAATATTTAAAGAGGAGAATTTTCTAGATGAATCATGATTTTGATGATTGAATATTTGATGTGCATGAATTGAGATCTTGCTCTCCTACTATTCTTTTTTGCTATTCACCAAAAGGAAGACTAATTCTAATAAACCATGATATGCTATATGAATTTTATTGTATTCATTAAGTAATATCTCATCACTAATTTTTGTTTATATTCCTTCATGTGATGATATGAATGCATGAAACACTTATGATATGATTTTTTATACAATTCCATGTATTCGTGAAATATTTATCTCATCACCCAATTAATTCCTCTTGATACTTGGAATATTTTAAAATGTGATCTTGATAAGAATGTTTCAAGTTACTCTTTGTGATATATATTTTCAAATGAATCTTGATCGTGAACTTGTTAAGAAGAATTTTAATGAACCATGAATCATATCTTTGGTATTCATGAATTGATCCTTATTGATATATTTCATGAATTTTTTGCATATTTAGCTTGTTGAATAGTTGAAATTTTTAGCCATTGAGTCCTCCCTTTCTTTTTGACTTTGATAAAGGTTTTGCTAGCTTGTGCATTGAAAATGAAAGTAAACTTCCTAGCATGCTAAGGAAGTAAAACTTACAAGCTTGCAATTCTCAAAAAGAGAAGTAAGATCTTGCCTATCGAAAGAAGCAAAAAGTGCAAAACTTCGAAAACTTGCAACAAAATTGCTCTTGCCATGCTTTATATCAAAAATAGGTTGATATCCTTAAAAGCATCGTATTAAATTTTTTAGTATCGCAATGTATCACATGTATCGCAAATTGAAATTTTTGAGACTATTATCATATCATCTTTAACAATTGATGTATTTCATGACATGATTTCTTTGCATTTTTGTCTTGTATATATCATGTGATGATTGAAATATTGATTGATGCAAATTCATAATTTATGTAAAAGTCTAAATCATTGGTTCCTCTCCTTCTTTTCGGTAATGACATAGGGGGAGAAAGATTGCTAGCTCAAGGCAAATGCTGGCTAGCTTGTACTCTTCCCTTCTTTTCGACAAAAACAAAGGGGAGAAAGCTTTTGCTAGTTAGAACATGCAAAGAAAAGCAAAGTGCAATATTGCACAAGAAGCAAGTGTTGAATTGCCATGATTGAACTTAAAAATCTTACTATGCTTTTGTGCTTATATGTTGTGATGAAAATCTAGCTTCATGTTACAAAAACTTGAATATCTTTTACAATAGCTAGAGCTACTTCTCCTTTTTGTTGATGACATAGGGGGAGAAGTATATTGATGACTTCATGCATTGAATTGAATATTTTATATATATTTGCATGATGGTTTAAATGTTTTTCATAACATGTGATGAATGTTACTTGGATTTGGGATAATCCAAGTGTTCTATCAATGGCATATTGATAGGGGGAGTTTCATTAAACTCCGGGAAGTTAAGATTAACTCCGTTAGTCATCAATTAGTTGTCATCATCAAAAAGGGGGAGATTGTTGAATCTCATATTTTGACGATGAAACTAATTGATTGTGTTTAGATGTTTAACTGCATTTTGAGTGATGCAGGTCTACTCGATTAGGGTTAGACAGTTAACGCAGGAGAAATTGATGTTGCGCCAGAGGAGATCACGTTAGGATATTGGATGGCAGAAGGCTTCGGATGTCGGGCATCGGGCCAAGAGCATAATTGCGCCAAGGATATCGGGGTTGCGGAGGTCAACCGCCGATTGGGCAACAAGCCACAAGAGAGGACGATGCACCGAAGAATCGAACGAAGCGCCAACCAATGACGTGCCGGGCAATAGAATGTCAATTCGCTTTGTAATAATTGTCTAGATCGGAGTAGAGTTTTGGCTTATGTGTGTAGGAATAACTACGATAACGATGAAGACATAAAGCAAAACAAAGTGCCGGAGTCAAGCGTGAAGGATTCGATGGGAGTTCGAGAGTTCGACGGAAGTCCGAAGGTTAGTCGGGAATGCTGCCAAAACTAGCCGAGAATGAGTAGGGAGCTTGCCAAAGGGTTTTTAGGAAGCTCACCGGAAGGTTCGTTGGAAGTTCGCGGAGCTAACCAAGAAAGGAGCTTGCCGAAGAAGCTCATTGGAACTCGCCAAGATCAAATCGTGAAGTCTAGGAGCTTGCCGGGAGTCCGTAGAATGGTTTCCGAGAGTTCGTCGGAAGACCGTCGGAAGTTCGCCGGAAGCTCGCCGGAAAAAGTCTTGACTTGCGGACCTTGTAATAGCTTAGAAAATATCTTTAAATTCGTAGTTAGCATATTAATTAGGGTTAGGATTACGTATTAATCCTATAACTCAAGTAGGGGCCAATTGGGCCCGAGTTCGGACTGGTTTGGGCCAAGTTTGGAGCCCAACCAGTGAGCTGAAATAGTGAAGGCGATGGCACCACCTAATTAAGTGGTGGCACCGCTTGGATAGGCGGTGGCACCGCTTGGCTAGGCGGTGGCACCGCCAGTACACTGTCAGTGTTAGACACTAACAGGCGGTGGCACCGCTACTAACAGGCGGTGGCACCGCCAGCATCGGGAACCAAAGAAAATTCAAATTTTGGAGCCCAAATTTGAATCCTCTTGAGGCCTATAAATACCCCTCAATTCTCAGCTGAGAACACAACCTTTGAGAAGTAAGAGATTGAGATAAAAGTCTTAGCAAAGCCTTTAGCAAGTTTTTGTTTTCAATAGCTTGAGTGTTCACCTCCCTCTTTCTCTTTGAAAATTTGTAAGAGTGTGAACCACTTGTAAAAGGTTGTAAGAGGGGTATTTGTCCTTCTCCTTTAAAGTGATTTGCTAGTGGAAGTTGGGAGCCTCTTCGAAGAAGGCTTCGCAAGTGGATGTAGGTCATTTTGACCGAACCACTTTAAATTGGTGTGTTCTCTGGTTTGCATTTACTTATTGCTATTTACCTTACTACAAACCTTGATATGTGCTTTACTTTCTCATTACTTTTGCTGCACACCTTTACAAACACGCTTTCAAGATAAGCACTTCCGAGTTCGGTTTTTTATCGTACGAAAGATTTTTCCAAAACCGAAGTTTTAATCCACTGTACTAATTCACCCCCCCCTCTCTTAGTGCCGCTCTGATCCTAACAATAACCACATCCGCTCCCCTTTGAAGCCCATCTAGTCGAAAGGGGCCGATGCCTCCCCTGCCTTCGACCAGCCCCACCGTAGCTACTGCATTCCGACCAGCGACCACCGTCACCGCTGCTCCCCGGCCAGCAGCCTTCCCTCCTTGCTACTCCACCCTTCTTGAGCGAGAAGGGCCGTGATCGCTGTTTCCCGGCTAGCGGACCAACCCCCTCGTCGCTTCTATCGTCGACGACACTGCCCCAACCGTGCTACCATTGCTGCCTTCCCTTGGGTCGTAGTTGCAATCGCTCGACCATCCCTACCCACGGCAATCAAACCAAGGCACCATGACCACCACGGCCACCATCATTTCGTCAACTGAAAGTGATCCCTCGGAGTCACCAATGCATCCTTCGGTAGTGCGACAGAGACAAAGCAATGCTTCCTTCCATCTGTGTCGTCGCAGCCACCGTAGCGGTGAGCTCTTGGCGGTGCTGCCCCAGCCGCACTATCACCGTAGGTTGCCATCACCGCAGCCTCAACCCCACTGCTCGACGATCGCCCCTTGAGTCGCAATAGTTGCAGCCACATCGACGTAGTCACCTTCCAACCCCGGCGCTCTCACCCCACACAGTGATAGAAACAGGGCAGCAACTCTTCCTCCAACGTAGCGACTGTAGCACTACCCTTGGTGTCCACCTCCTCGACAACTTCGCATTGATAGTGCTGATGCCCTTGACCGACATAAAAAATAGGAGTTGAGAACCCAGATTTGCAGTCTTGTGCAATAGCCACCGATAACTTAGTGAAAGCACAAATGGAAGCATAGGAAATTAGAATTGAGAACCGACTGCAAGAAACACTTAATGATTTCAAAAAGAGTCTACTGTGCTAGTTATAGGTGCCCAGCAAGCCAATCACGTGAGTGATGACACGTGTGACTTAATACAGAATCTTTTTGCTCATTATATTTTGACGTATATCATTTTATAACTATTGCATATGTGCATATATATATTGTGATGTCCTTGGATTTGTGCAATGGGAATCGGATCGTGATGAGATCACGATAATGAGATCGATTCACCTTTAAACACATATCCTAAATAATCCCGGTCATAAGTTACTCGAGAGGGACATCGTGATAACCGGACAGACTAGTGTGCTATAAACCCATCCATATGATGGATGCAGCTGGTCTCATAGCTGTTCGTGTAGGGACACTAGGGATACAGTACAGGTGCTCATTGGAGAATGAGTTCACTGATTGATCCGCTTACGGAATACTGGATGGTTGATGATGCCTTATTGTTAGACAATGATTCCGTAATCCTAGTAGTGTATCTGGTCCTTAGACTTGAGACACCAAGGATGTCCTGTATGAGTGCTCTACTCTTTGATACCAGACTTATAGGTTTGGTTGTCCCAGATCTAGTATAGTTGGTCATTGGGAGTGGTAGTCGACCTTACGAGGGCTATTGAGTGTCGATAGAGGATCATCCACTCTCGGCGTCATGAGAGGAATATCCCATATGTTCTTGCTCAGACAAATCCCTAGCCAGGGTCATTCGGGTTAAGAGAGAAAGGTTTCTCTAGGAGAATCCGATTAGAGCGAGACTCGAGTAGAAACCGTAAGGGTCTGACAGCATCATGCTCGATATACGGTCTCTGGGATATTAGATGGGTGAGGGACTATAGGTACACGGTAACTGAGGACAGACAGGTCCAATGGTTTGGATTCCCCTGTATTGTCTAGGGACTACGGCATAGTGGCCTAGTACATTCGTAGTCGATGAGTCAAGTGAATTATTACAGAGATAATAATTCACTAAGTTAGAAGGAGTTCTGACAGGTATGACTCACGGCCAGCTCGATATTGGGCCTAGAGGGTTACACACATATGGTAGGCATTGCGATGAGTAGAGGTTCAGATATGAGATATCTGATGGAGCCCTTGTCTTATTAGATGCAGATCCAATACCCAGTAGGGGAGGACCCATTAGGGTTTGACAATGGACCTCTATAAATAGGAGAGATTCAGAGCCTCATAGGCTAGAGCCTTTGCTTGCTTCTCCTATTCTCCTCCCCCTCTCCACCTCAGAGCAGGCCTGGAGTTTTGAGGAGCGTCGTCGTAACCCTCCTTCACCCTCTCCTAAGGATCTGCAAGGAAATAGGGATATACGATCTCCCTAGGTAACACAATCTACTCTATACGCAGTTTTAAGTTTCGTGGATTTTGCGCACCAATTTTCGCACGACGATGAATATCTCTTTGGGAATCGGGGATTTTGTTTTCTTGTTCTTCTGCTGCGCATATGATGCCGCCCCCAAGATTTTCCAACAGTGGTATTAGAGCCAGGTTGTTCGTGTGAATGATTGGTTTTGAACTGCGTGTGTTGTGTTTAGGAAAACCTTTTGACGTCAAAATCGTTGACGCAAAAGCGAGAAAGGGCAGCAACAGTTGCTGCCCTTGATCAGCGTGCGTGCAGCGCAGCCGAAGGCAGGCAGCATAGGGGCTGCGCCTACAGTAGCTGGCCAGCGGCCTACTTGTAGTAGGCTTACGTCCGGTGGGGCTGGCAGCCCGCGGGCAGAGGTTCCTGCGGCCGCTTCTCCCGCGAGGTGAGGCGCCGCAGGGCAGCGGCGCTTGCTGTCGCTGCTCCCGCGGGCGAAACCCCCCCCACAGGGGCGGGCGTTGCCCCGTGGGCAAAATTGCCCGCGATGGCGGCGGCGCCCGTAGGGGCGCCAACCTACAGGGGCAGCACCGCCTACGGGCATTGCCTCGCCGGCAAAACCGCCCGCGGAGGCGCCCACCCGCAGCGATAGCGCCGCCAGCGGGCGTGCCGCCTACAAGCGAGGGCAGCTCCCTCGCCCCGCCGCACAGGCCGTCGCCAGCACGGTGGCAGCGGTGGCAACAGCAAAGGGGAGTAGGGAATTAGGGTTTTCTGGGCAAAAGATACTTTTGCCCCTCGGAATTTTAGAAATTCCAATTTCTCTCTTTTGTCCAAATTATGAAAATACCCCTATGAATTCAGAAATTCCCTATATGCCCCTGATTTCATAAAATACTAATTAATTAAAAGTTTTAGTTGATTATTATTTTTTATCATTATCTAGTAGTCCTACGTTATGATGATTATTTATACATGTGATGTATGATGTGTGGACAAATGATCATGGACCGTGTGATGTGTATACTTGTGATTATTATTATTGAGGTCTGCGAGCCTCCCATTATATTTCTCGTTTATTGTCGGGCCTGCATGCCTATGATTAAGTTGTAATCACATGAGGGGACGTAGTGGGAGCGTGGATGCGATAGCGGGACCCATGAGACGGACGATCACGATGCATGAAGATGCATCAAGATGTCGACGGAACCAACGAGGACAAGTTGAACGATCACAGGGCATGGAGATGCACCGTTGCACACATAGATCTTGATGTGAGTGATTAGGCCTACTGGCTCGGGCCTAATCACATTAGGTTATGGTCCATGATCATCTGGTGTGATTGCTTATACACACACTAGATATGTATATATATTTGCATGCAATGTAGATATATATTAAATATGTATATGTGTGACATGTCATATTAGGAGACCAAATCATAGAAACATCTCTCTCGATAATATTAAGTCGGTAAACGTGAGGCAATTAGATTGACCCACGTGGCCTTCCATCGTTATAAGTATGAATCGATTCCCGGTGTAGGTTGAGTTGGTCGAGTCCCTCGAGACTCACCTATATCGCGATTCGCTATCTTGCTTACGACATAGAGATGTCACCGGTGACCTGAGGGCATGGTATGCTTGGTCGAGTCCCTCGAGGGTATATCATCAAATCAGACTCATCTTGTAACGAAGGTGTTGACTTAACCGAGCATCATGGTTGGTCGAGTCCCTTAAGGCCATAGTGATTCGGAGGCCGAACAGGACGGGAATCACAAGGAGTTGTGATCGGCAAGAGTTGCCTACCTTTTAGGCTTAGTGTGATTGGTCGAGTCCCTCGAGGTTACACTAAGACGCTGATTGGATCCTGATCCCCACTAGAAGTCTATCGGAGACTTCCGTTTCATGTGCTGAGGGTGTCGCGTGACTCGTTAGTAAAATAGTGGGAGCATATTAAGATAGAAGTACATATCTTGATAGTTTTTTTCTTACAAAATCTGCATGTTATTCATTTCTACTACATCTTTATTTTTAGAAAATGTCGTTTTCAAATCCCTTACATGGCATGCTTGATGTCAACCGCCTCACTAGTCCAAATTATACGGATTGGCTCCGTAACTTGAGAATTGTTCTCACAGCGGAGAAAATCGTGTATATCCTTGATACAGTGATGCTTGCGCCCGAAGAAGGGGCAAGCAAGGATGAGATCGCTCGCTACGTGAAGTACATTGATGACTCCACTCTTGCTTAGTGCTATATGTTAGGCTCTATGACTCCTGAGTTACAGAGACAACATGAAAAGATGGATGCCAGATCCATTCTCCTATATGTCCGTAAATTGTTTGAGGAACAGGGAAGGACTCAGCGATATGAGATATCCAAGAGCCTCTTCCGTGCTAAGATGACTGAGGGGACATCGGTTCAGAACCATATCCTAAAGATGATTGAGTGGATAGAGAAACTCACAAGTCTAGGAATGGTCCTAGAGGATAACTTGTGTGTGGACATTGTGCTTCAGCCCCTACTAGATTCATTTTCACAGTTCATAATGAATTTTAATATGAACAAGCTTGAGGTAACTCTCCCAGAGCTCCTCAATATGTTGAGGGAGGCAAAGAGTACTATTAAGAAAGAGAAGCTAGTTCTCTATACTGGTGAGACCAGAAAGAAAAGGAAAGCAAAAAGGTCCCTTAAGAAGGGAAAGGGCAAGGGCAGACCAGGTAAAGCAAAGGTTGCTAAGAAAGACCTAGCAAAGGACAAAGGCCAGTGCTTCCATTGCGGTAAAGATGGGCACTGGAAGAGGAATTGCAAAGAGTACCTTGCAGAGAGGGCGAAATAGAAGCTTGGAGAAGCTTCAAGGACATTTATGATCAATCTCCAATTGTCAGATTTTTGTGATAGTGCATTGATATTGGATACCAGTATTGCTTATCACATCTACAATTTATTGTAAATTCTAACAAAGCCGAGGGGAGATTGACGAGAGGAATATTGCATAAAGGTTTGTTTATGCTAGACACTACTCCACATATCATGAATGTAAGTGTCTAAGAGGAAACGAGATGAGGTGAATAGTGCATACCTATGGCATTATAGGCTAGGTCACATCCATGAGGGAATGATTTAAAAGTTGCTAAATGATGGATATCTAGATCCATTTGACTATATGTCATATGCAACTTACGAGCATTGCCTTCATGGAAAACTGACCAACTCTCCATTTAGTGAAACTGGAGAGAGAGCCACTGAGCTGTTGGAACTCATACATAGTGATATATGTGGACCCATGTCAAATCATGCCATTGGTGATTACTCCTACTTCATTATATTTACTGATGATTTCTAAATGTATGGATATGTGTACTTAATGAAGTACAAGTCCGAGGCCTTTGAGAAATTTAGAGAGTATAAGAATGAGGTGGAGAACCAGATTGGAAAGAGTATCAAAACTCTTCGATCAGATTGAGGAGGTGAGTACTTAAGTACATAGTTTACTCAGTTCCTTAAGGACCATGGGATATTATCCCAATGGACATCTCCTTATACACCTCAGCTCGATGGTGTCTCTGGAAGGAGGAATCGTATGCTATTAGACATGGTACGGTCCATGATAAGTTTCGCTGACCTACCCATCTCATTCTGGGGATATGCCCTAGAGACTGCAGCTTACTTTCTGAACAGAGTTTCAACTAAGTCGGTAGTGTCTACACCATATGAGATATGGAAAGGGAAGAAGCTTGATCTTAAGGTTGTTAAGATTTGGGGCTGCCCCGCCCACGTTAAAAGATAAAACCCCGATAAGTTATAATCAAGGACAGAGCGATGCAAATTTGTGGGATACCCCAAGGAAACTTGTGGGTATTATTTCTATCATCTCGAGAACCAAAAGATCTTTATAGCTAAGAGAGTAGTGTTCCTTGAGAAGGAACACATTCTTGGCGGAGATGTGGGAGAATGATAGAGTTGAGCGAGGTTGGAGAACCAAGCTCAAGCACCACTCTATAGCCCGAGTCTGTTCAGGTACCTAATACACAAGTTTCAACTTTACGCAGGTCTGATAGAGTATCTCATCCTCCTAAGAGATATGTGGGACATATTAAAAGAGAGGATGTTGAGGATATTGATCCTCAGACCTACGAGGAGGCTATCATGAATATAGACTCCAGGAAGTGGTAAGAAGCCATGAATTCTAAGATGAATTATATGTACTCCAACAAGGTTTGGAACCTAGTTGATGCGTCCGAAGGTATTGTACCCATCGGTTACAAGTGGATCTTTAAGAAAAAGATCGGAGTAGATGGAAAGGTAGAGACCTATAAAGCAAGGCTAATGGCTAAGAGGTATCGTCAAAGGTAAGGTGTTGACTACGACGAAACCTTCTCACCCGTAGCAATGCTAAATTCCATCAGAATTCTATTGGCTATTGCAGCACACTATAATTATGAGATCTGGCAGATGGATGTGAAAACTGCATTCCTCAATGGGAACCTCGAGGAGGAGGTGTATATGATGCAACCTGAGGGATTCGTGTCTAAGAACTGCCCAGATAAGGTGTGTAGGTTGCTTAGATCCATTTATGGACTAAAGCAAGCTTCCCGAAGTTAGAAAATAAGATTTGATGAGGCAATCAAATCTTATGACTTCGTTAAGAACGAAGATGAGCCTTGTGTGTACAGGAAGGTAAGTGGGAGCGCTATCACCTTTTTGGTGTTATATGTGGATGACATCCTCATCATTGGGAACGACGTAGGAATGTTATCCACAGTAAAGGCTTGGTTATCTAGACATTTCTCCATGAAGGACTTAGTGTTAGGATCGAGAGCACTAAGAGGGGGGGGGGTGAATTAGTGCAGCGGAAATCTTATAACGATTAAAAAACAAAAGCTGCGTTTGTTCAAAAACTATTATGATGCAAAAGCAAATTCTCAGTTTGTATATAAGTGCAGTTTGCGTCTAAGCGCAGATTGCGTCTAAGCGCAGTTTTGCGTCTAAGCGCAGATTGCGTCTAAGCGCAGTTTTGCGTCTAAGCGCAGTTTTGCGTCTAAACTCAGATTTATGTCTAAATGCAGATTTACGTCTAAACGCAGATTTACGTCTAAACGCAGTTTTGCGTCTAAGCGTAGTTTTGCGTCTAAACTCAGATTTACGTCTAAATGCAGATTTACGTCTAAACGCAGATTTACGTCTAAACGCAGTTTTACGTCTAAACGTAGTTTTACGTCTAAACGCAGATTTACGTCTAAACGCAGTTTTATGTCTAAATGCAGTTTTACGTCTAAACGCAGTTTTACGTCTAAACGCAGTTTTACGTCTAAACGCAGATTTACGTCTAAACGCAGTTAGACGCAGATTTACGTCTAAACTTTGAAACTCGTTTGTATACTCGCAGAAGGCAGTATGCAGTTGAAACCAAGACGTAAACGTGAACTGAAATCTGATGATTGAGCGAAGAAAGCCGATTTACGTCTGAATGCAGTTTTACTTCTAAATGTTGAAACTCGTTCGTAAAATCGTAGAGGACAGATTGCAGTTATTAATAGGATTAAAATGTAAGCGTAAACTGCAAGGAAGCTCGTTCGTAAAAGCACGGAAAACGGTTCTGCAGAATCAAACGTAAACGTAAACTGTAATGTATGAAAATACGAGTTTACGTCTGAATGCAGATTTGGAAGAACAGCACTTAGAACTTGTTCGTGAAAGCGCAGAGAGCAGTAGTGATGAGGGAGGTTTGCAGTAATGATAAAGTGCTCGAAAATAAACGCAAACCAGAGATTTAGAGTGGTTCGGTCAGCCTTGACCTACTCCACTTTTGGCTTCCTCCACCGATGAGGTTGCCGACGTCAACTAGGTGCCTTC
Source organism: Musa acuminata AAA Group (assembly GCF_036884655.1). Taxonomy (NCBI): domain Eukaryota; kingdom Viridiplantae; phylum Streptophyta; class Magnoliopsida; order Zingiberales; family Musaceae; genus Musa; species Musa acuminata. The sequence goes on along the minus strand of NC_088346.1, from coordinate 18,381,116 downwards.
CTTCAATGGGCGAAGGCCAAACTTCCCTCTTACAATTTCTCTCCTTTTGGCAGGCTTAGGAGACAACCTTTACAGACCTTTCTCTCCTCACTTTACAATTGAAAACTTGAAGAACAGAAGGAGGAGACTTAAAGGCTTTACAACACTTTTGAGCTCTTTAGAATCACAGAAAAGATCACGATTTTGGTATAGGTCTGTATCTTTTCAGTGCTGAATGGGTGGGGTATTTATAGGCCCCAACCCAATTCAAAATTCGAGCTCAAAACGATCAAATCGATCAAATCCCAGAATTCTGGGATCAGGCGGTTGCACCTCTCGACTGGAGAGGTGGCACCGCCTGGCAGAGCTCGACGACTGAGCTCTGCCGATTGCTTCTCTCTGCCAGAGCTCGAAGACTGAGCTCGATGGTTGCATCACCTGGCAGAGCTCGAAGACTGAGCTTGGTGGTTGCATCACCTGGCAAAGCTCGAAATCTGAGCTCGGTGGTTGCATCACCTGGCAGAGCTCCAAGCTGAGCTCAGGCTGATCCACCTCTCTGCCAGAGCTCGAAGACTGAGCTTGGTGAATGCATCACCTGGCAGAGCTCGAGACTGAGCTCAGGCTGATGCACCTCTCTGCCAGAGCTCGAAGACTGAGCTCGGTGGTTGCATCGCCTGGCAGAGCTCGGAACTTGAGCTCTGGCGGTGCAACCTCTTGGCTGGGGCGGTTGCACCTCCCAGCCTTGCAGCCCTGGCGGTTGCACCTCCTGGCTGGGGCGGTTGCACCTCCCAACCCCACAGCCCAGGCGGTTGCACCTCCTGGCTGGGGCGGTTGCACCTCCCAACCCCACAGCCCAGGCGGTTGCACCTCCTGGCTGGGGCGGTTGCACCTCTCAACCCCACAGCCCAGGCGGTTGCACCTCCTGGCTGGGGCGGTTGCACCTCCTGGTGCAATCAGGGTCCGAATGGTTCACTCCATTCGGCCCACTTTGAATCTTTTCAGGGGCCCAATTGCCCCAAGATTAAGCTAATGGGATCACCTCCCATTTTCATGCTTAATCATCATGCTAACTACGATTATCTCTAAGACAACTTCTGCAGCTTGCTCCGATGCGTCAATCGCTTCTTCCGGCGAGTTTCCTGCCAACTTCCGTCGATCAACCGATAACCCTCGGTGATCCTTCTGCGGACATCCGGCATACTCCTGGACTTTGCGACGATCCACTTGGCGAGTTCCGACGAGCTTCGCTTGGCAAGCTTCTGGACTTCTCGGATCTGTTCTCTCTGAACCTCTGACGACCGTCCGAACTTCCGTCGAACTCTCGAACTCCCAACGTGATCATGATCTTGACTCCGGCGCAACTCCTGCTGCTTGTCTTACTCTCATCGTAGTTAATCCTGCACACTTATCTCAACACATAGATTAGATAACAAATGACAATTGACTTCATCATCAAAATCCGAGATTCAACAATCTCCCCCTTTTTGATGATGACAATCAATTGATAAAGGAGTTGTCCTTAACTCCCCCTATCTATATGCCATAGTTGAGATAAGTCAACCTTGAATTCAAGACCTAAGAATTCAAGTGACATATTGATAAGTTAGATCAGTTAAACTTATCAATGTTCCCATCATGATGCCTATCATGATGTATCTCTTCAAGAATTATGTCAAGGCATGACATACATCATCAAGTTTGTATGATAGTGTTTGTAACCAATCATCATGTAATCATATAAAGCTACGAAGGACTTTTTACATGATGCTCACATTTGAGATTTTCTAGTAAGTTTGTATTTTCTTCACAATATCAAAACAAGATATGATGCAAACTATAGTACATGTTCACATATCTCTTGGTGATGCAAGGATGGCATAACATTGTTTATAGCATCACTCAACTATTTGCAACTATGACATAGATATGATTATGGCAGTTCAGCTATGACATAGTGTTTATCAATTCATATTTTTCTCCCCCTTTGTCATCAACAAAAAGCATGATAGCATTATCAAGCATATAAAGGAAGTCATGACACATATATCTCTTTATTGTTTTTGCTTGACGGAGGAAAGTCATTTTCCAAAGAGTTTTCATATGAGTGTACGGGAACATCCCATTTTTAGCATACAACCCGAAAAATGAACTTCTTACATGCATTTGGTTAAAAATATTTGTCACATAATTTGCAACCTGTTATTTGATCAAGCGTTGTCAAGGCATGTAATAGTAATAACATTTGAAAAATAATTTTGATGTAGTAACACAATTATTTCAAGTGCAGTATTATATCATATTGCATAGCAGGATTTTTATTTCAGCAAGTGTAGCATTGCATCACATGGTAAGATATCAGCTCGTATGATGCAAATTTTTGTTTGATACATGGCATGATAGCAATCATATTAGCAATAGCAACCATATCAATGTCATACTGCTGTCTTATCAACTTACATTGGTATGTTGCTTCATATTTTCAAGGCATAGGCTTTTAAACCTTTTTAGTTTCAGTGCAAAAACCGAGATAAACAACAAGAGATGTTTGCAAATATGCTTACACAGACAAAGATAACCATATCAGGGTAACATATGTACAGCATATCAGGTAACCATAAAGACAAAGTCCTTCATGAATAACATAAGGAGTTTACAACATGTCATATCAAAAACATCAGATGTTTATACAAGCTTATTCATGAGGTGGAAGATTAAAGTGCCTAAGTAAAGAGTCAAATTGTCGATGGATTTGTTGTAGCTCGGTTAGGATTTGATCTTGTCGAAGTTCAAGCCGTTCTTGTCGTTGCTCAAATCGGTCCATCCGAATCCCGATATCTTCGATGGATGATGTGTGAGTTTGCTCAACCGGATGTGTTTCCTCAAAGGGACAGATCGGAGGAGAGTGGGTACTCCTAAAGACTGGGGTTTCCGGCTCTGGTTCAGGTTCAGGCTGAGGGGGATCAGTTCTTCTAGGCATTCTAACCCAGTTACCGTTTCTATAGTGACATCTTAGTCGGTGAAGTAGATTTTTGTTTATTATGCTGAATCTATCTGATTTCATTACTTCTTCTTCTAGTGGTATTTGAATGTCGTAAGCTTTCATTATTCTAGTAATAATTCCACCATATGGGAGCATCATATCTTTCGTAGATAATTCCAACATGTTTTGTTGGATCAGATAGCCAAGACAAATGTCACGTTCTTTCATAATTAGGTACATAATTCCTAATTCCAATTGACTCACTTCATCATGATGGTATTGCTTAGGAAGAATTATACTAGTCATGATATGATGAAGTATCTTAGTGTTAAAGGGCATTAGATGTTCACAACTTTTAGGAATAGATTCTACGTTAGGATTGGCAAGGATTGTTCCTAAGGCTTCAACGTAGGATGTTTCAATAGTTTTTTCATCCCATGATCCTTTGAAGTAAAGTCCTATGCTTTTCATGGGAATACCTATCATATCACAAATGAATCTATCAGTGATTGAAATGTGTTGTCCTAAGAGATAGGTTGATATCCTTTCTTCATCATCTTTTTGCATGTTGTTATAAAACAATCTAACTAGTCTAGGATAAATGGGTTCGTTGATCTGCAAAATGGGAAGTAGATTTAGGTTTGCAAACCAATGGATAGTCTCTACATCTCTTAGTTCATTCAGATCTACGTATTTTCCCTTATTGATGCTTCTTAGTTCGAAGGAGAGAAATTTTTCAGCATGGTTTTTGGAATCAAAAAGAGTGAGATCAAACTCTTCTACTACTCTCCTCTTTCCCTTGTCCCTTGAGGATCTTCTAGATCCCATTACTACTGCTGTTTAGAGGGATGATGATGAGCTAAAGTAAATGAAGAACAAAACAGAATTTAAGAGCTTCTTAGAGAGTACCTTTGTGAAATCTTCAAGAGAAGGAAGGATTCTTGATGTTTTGCTCCGAAATAAGAGGTATTTGGAAGGCTTAGAGGAGTGAAATGGGAATGGAGGAGACTTGGAAGAGTAGAGGAGGAAATGGGGGTGAGTTGGGGTCGGTTCCTCAGCCGGCCCTAGCGTGATTTTAAAGAGCAGAGCTGCTGGCGGTTGCACCTCTGGCTGGAGCGGTGCAACCTCTGGCAACCCGTGATAGCTGGAGGTGCAACCGCCAGCTGGAGAGGTGCCACCGCCTGCAGCAGGTGAGTGCTTAACATTATTTGATTAGGGAGCCTTTGCTTTGAGGAGAGTTTCAGAGCAATTGATGTTTGTTACATGATTTCGTATGAGTTTTTATTTAAGGAAGAAGCTCTTTGTAAGATAGATCTTTTAACGTGCGTACGTATATTTGTTTGGTGTCCCTTTTAAGATCATGACATATTTAGTTTCTACAAGAATTTAATTCGTAGATGAACAGGTTTTGAAGATCAGGGGGGTATGTGAATTTGGATATGATATATTTCTAATTGTATCGTATTTGTGATTTCATAGCTTCCACTTGTTACTTAAGCGTTGCGAGTCCCTTTTTGATTCTTGGTTTATGACCATTAAGAGTCAAGGAGCAGAACATTATTTCTTGCTCCGGCCTAGACTTTTAATGTTTTTATAGGAACGGATGATCTTTAGGAACCCATTTGCTTTTGGGTGCCTCATAAATAGATCTACATTTTCTATCATGTTGCATAGAGTTTATCATGGTTCCTTTAGGAACCCACATCAATTTGTTTGGACTTATTTTCTTGAATGGACAACAATGTGTCTTGTGTCCAGATTTGCAACAAAAGTTGCACTTGGTTTGGTGTTGAACGTGTAAGATGGGGCCTTTTACAAAGGTAGTTGGATTTCGGTGAGGACTCCTCACAAATCCAATCCCACTTCTTTTGGGAGCATGACCCTTGTTTGTAAGGATCATGTTTAATGACTTGCTACCAACCTCGAATTTCTTCAAGGTGTCCTTAAGTAGCAAGTTTTCTTTTTGTATAGTTTCTAAATCATGACATTTGATACATGACTTTAAACTATCATGATGTTCGACTTTTAATTTATCAAACTCACAAGTAAGATTATCATGTACCTTTTTTAGCAACTTGTATTTTCTATTTATAACTTTGCATTCATCAAATAAATCATGGAAGGCATTTAGTAATTCATCGAAAGATAAATCAGCATCTAATAAATCCGTTACCTCCTCTTCGATGGCCATAAAGGCGTAATGAGCAACTTGCTCGGTGTTGGACTCCTCTTCCTCAGATGCGCTCGAATCATCCCATGTTGCTTGGAGCGCCTTCTTCTTTGTTGTTCTTTTCTTGACTTGGGGACAATCACTTTTGTAGTGTCCCGGCTTTTTACACTCGTAGCAGATCACTTGGTCCTTCTTTGATTCAAGTTTATTTTTCACATCGTTTTTAAACTTGTTTCTTTTGAAGAATTTCTTAAACTTTCTTGTCAAAAGTGCCAGGTCATCGTCACAATCCTCATCACTTGAGTTTTCTCTCAAGTGGCATTCAGAAGTTTTAAGTGCCATATCCTTCCTGTTCTTTGGAAGGATGTCTTCTTGCTCTTCATGAGCTTTGCAGGTCATTTCGTAGGTCATTAATGACCCGATTAGTTCTTCAAGAGGAAAATTTTGCAGATCTTTTGCCTCTTGAATGGCGGTGACTTTAGGATCCCAACTCTTAGGAAGGGATCTTAGTATCTTATTAACAAGCTCAAAATCCGAAAAGCTCTTTCCGAGTCCTTTTAGACCGTTGACGACATCCGTGAAACGGGTAAACATGTCGCCAATGGTTTCACTCGGTTTCATTCGGAAAAGTTCAAAAGAATGCAGCAACAGATTGATTTTTGACTCTTTCACTCTACTTGTGCCCTCGTGGGTCACTTCAAGTGTGTGCCAAATATCAAAAGCAGTTTCGCAAGTTGAAACACGATTAAACTCGTTTTTATCAAGTGCGCAAAATAAGGCATTCATAGCCTTTGCATTAAGAGCGAAAGCCTTCTTCTCCAAATCGTTCCAATCGATCATTGGAAGAGAAGATTTTGAAAATCCATTTTCAACAAGGTTCCACAGTTCAAAATCCATAGAAATAAGAAAGATCCTCATTCGGGTCTTCCAGTAAGTGTAGTCCGTTCCACTGAACATGGGTGGACGTGTAATTGAATGCCCCTCTTGGTTTCCGGCGTATGCCATCTCTCTTGGGTTTTAATCCTTTAGAGAGTTAACCTTGCTCTGATACCAATTGTTAGGATCGAGAGCACTAAGAGGGGGGGGGGTGAATTAGTGCAGCGGAAATCTTATAACGATTAAAAAACAAAAGCTACGTTTGTTCAAAAACTATTATGATGCAAAAGCAAATTCTCAGTTTGTATCTAAGTGCAGTTTGCGTCTAAGCGCAGATTGCGTCTAAGCGCAGTTTTACGTCTAAGCGCAGATTGCGTCTAAGCGCAGTTTTGCGTCTAAGCGCAGTTTTGCGTCTAAACTCAGATTTATGTCTAAATGCAGATTTACGTCTAAACGCAGATTTACTTCTAAACGCAGTTTTGCGTCTAAGCGCAGTTTTGCGTCTAAACTCAGATTTACGTCTAAATGCAGATTTACGTCTAAACGCAGATTTACGTCTAAACGCAGTTTTACGTCTAAACGTAGTTTTACGTCTAAACGCAGATTTACGTCTAAACGCAGTTTTACGTCTAAATGCAGTTTTACGTCTAAACGCAGTTTTACGTCTAAACGCAGTTTTACGTCTAAACGCAGATTTACGTCTAAACGCAGTTAGACGCAGATTTACGTCTAAACTTTGAAACTCGTTTGTATACTCGCAGAAGGCAGTATGCAGTTGAAACCAAGACGTAAACGTGAACTGAAATCTGATGATTGAGCGAAGAAAGCCGATTTACGTCTGAATGCAGTTTTACGTCTAAATGTTGAAACTCGTTCGTAAAATCGTAGAGGACAGATTGCAGTTATTAATAGGATTAAAATGTAAGCGTAAACTGCAAGGAAGCTCGTTCGTAAAAGCACGGAAAACGGTTCTGCAGAATCAAACGTAAACGTAAACTGTAATGTATGAAAATACGAGTTTACGTCTGAATGCAGATTTGGAAGAACAGCACTTAGAACTTGTTCGTGAAAGCGCAGAGAGCAGTAGTGATGAGGGAGGTTTGCAGTAATGATAAAGTGCTCGAAAATAAACGCAAACCAGAGATTTAGAGTGGTTCGGTCAGCCTTGACCTACTCCACTTTTGGCTTCCTCCACCGATGAGGTTGCCGACGTCAACTAGGTGCCTTCCTTCAATGGGCGAAGGCCAAACTTCCCTCTTACAATTTCTCTCCTTTTGGCAGGCTTAGGAGACAACCTTTACAGACCTTTCTCTCCTCACTTTACAATTGAAAACTTGAAGAACAGAAGGAGGAGACTTAAAGGCTTTACAACACTTTTGAGCTCTTTAGAATCACAGAAAAGATCACGATTTTGGTATAGGTCTGTATCTTTTCAGTGCTGAATGGGTGGGGTATTTATAGGCCCCAACCCAATTCAAAATTCGAGCTCAAAACGATCAAATCGATCAAATCCCAGAATTCTGGGATCAGGCGGTTGCACCTCTCGACTGGAGAGGTGGCACCGCCTGGCAGAGCTCGACGACTGAGCTCTGCCGATTGCTTCTCTCTGCCAGAGCTCGAAGACTGAGCTCGATGGTTGCATCACCTGGCAGAGCTCGAAGACTGAGCTTGGTGGTTGCATCACCTGGCAAAGCTCGAAATCTGAGCTCGGTGGTTGCATCACCTGGCAGAGCTCCAAGCTGAGCTCAGGCTGATCCACCTCTCTGCCAGAGCTCGAAGACTGAGCTTGGTGAATGCATCACCTGGCAGAGCTCGAGACTGAGCTCAGGCTGATGCACCTCTCTGCCAGAGCTCGAAGACTGAGCTCGGTGGTTGCATCGCCTGGCAGAGCTCGGAACTTGAGCTCTAGCGGTGCAACCTCTTGGTTGGGGCGGTTGCACCTCCCAGCCTTGCAGCCCTGGCGGTTGCACCTCCCAACCCCACAGCCCAGGCGGTTGCACCTCCTGGCTGGGGCGGTTGCACCTCTCAACCCCACAGCCCAGGCGGTTGCACCTCCTGGCTGGGGCGGTTGCACCTCCTGGTGCAATCAGGGTCCGAATGGTTCACTCCATTCGGCCCACTTTGAATCTTTTCAGGGGCCCAATTGCCCCAAGATTAAGCTAATGGGATCACCTCCCATTTTCATGCTTAATCATCATGCTAACTACGATTATCTCTAAGACAACTTCTGCAGCTTGCTCCGATGCGTCAATCGCTTCTTCCGGCGAGTTTCCTGCCAACTTCCGTCGATCAACCGATAACCCTCGGTGATCCTTCTGCGGACATCCGGCATACTCCTGGACTTTGCGACGATCCACTTGGCGAGTTCCGACGAGCTTCGCTTGGCAAGCTTCTGGACTTCTCGGATCTGTTCTCTCTGAACCTCCGACGACCGTCCGAACTTCCGTCGAACTCTCGAACTCCCAACGTGATCATGATCTTGACTCCGGCGCAACTCCTGCTGCTTGTCTTACTCTCATCGTAGTTAATCCTGCACACTTATCTCAACACATAGATTAGATAACAAATGACAATTGACTTCATCATCAAAATCCGAGATTCAACACTTAGGGGAAGCATCCTATACCTTGGGGGTTAGAATCTATAGAGATAGATCCAAGAGGATGCTTGGCTTATCCCAGTCCAGGTACATAGAAACCATTGTCAAAAGGTTTGGCATGGAAAATTCCAAGAGATGTCTCATACCCATGAGACATGGGATATCATTTTCTACGAGTATATCCCAAAGACTCCAGAAGAAATGGCAAACATTGATATGACACCTTATGCCTCAGTAATATGGTCTATCATGTATGTCATGCTATGTACTAGGCCTGATATAGCATATGCTCTGAGTGTCACGAGCAGGTATCAGGCGGATCCAGGCTTGGAGCACTGGAAAGCAGTAAAGTGTATCCTTAAGTACTTGAGAAGGACTAAGGATCTTTTACTAGTATATGGAGGTAATAGCCTTAAGGTTAAAGGCTACACGAACTCAATTTTTCAATCTGATGTCGATAATTGCAAGTCGAATTCAGGGTATGTGTACACCTTGAATGGAGGAACAGTGTGTTGGAAGAGTTCTAAGCAAGATACTACTGCTGACTCGACCACAGAGGCGGAGTACATTGCTGCATTAGATGCAGCAAAGGAGGGAGTTTGGGTGAAGAAGTTCATCACAGATTTGGGAGTCGTGCTAGGTAGCAAGGAGCCGATCTCCTTATATTGCGACAACAATGGGGCGATTACACAAATAAGGGAACCCGAGTCTTATCAGAAGTGTTCCGAGGAGGTTCCAACTTATTAGAGAGATCGTAACCCGAGGAGATGTAGTAGTGGAAAGAGTTTTATCCGAAGATAACATTGCAGATCCACTGACAAAACCGTTGTCTTATTTTGTCTTTGAGCATCACAGGGGTCTAATGGGGATCAAACACATAGGTGATTAGCTTTAGATCAAGTGGGAGATTGTTAGTCATAGGTGCCCAGCAAGCCAATCACGTGAGTGATGGCACGTATGACTTGATACAGAATTTTTTTGCTTATTATATTTTGGCGTATATCACTTTATAACTATTGCATATGTGCATATATATATATATTGTGATGTCCTTAGATTTGTGCAATGGGAATCAGATCGTGATGAGATTACGATAATGAGATCGATTCACCTTTAAATACATATCCTAAATAATCCCGATCACAGGTTACTCGAGAAGGACATCGTGATAATCGGACAGACTGGTGTGTTGTATACCCGTCAATATGATGGATGCAGCTGGTCTCATAGCTGCTCGTGTAGGGACACTTGGGATATAGTACATGTGCTCATTGGAGAATGAGTTCACTGATTGATCCACTTACGGAATGCTGGATGGTTGATGATGCCTTATTGTCAAACAATGATTTCGTAGTCCTAGTGGTGTATCTGGTCCTTAGACTTGAGACACCAAGGATGTCTTGTATGAGTGCTCCACTCTTTGATACCAGACTTATAGGTTTGGTTGTCCCAGATCTAGTACAGCTAGTCATTGGGAGTGGTAGTCGACCTTACGAGGGCTATTGAGTGTTGATAGAGGATCATCCACTCTCGACGTCATGAGAGGAATATCCCATGTGTTCTTGCTCAGACAAATCACTGGCTAGGGTCATTCGGGTTGAGAGAGAAAGGTTTCTCCGGGAGAATCCGATTAGAGCGAGACTCGAGTATAAACCGTATGGGTCTGACAGCACCATGCTCGATATATGATCTCTGGGATATTAGATGGATGAGGGACTATAGATACACAGTAACTAAGGACAGATAGGTCCAATGGATTGGATTCCCTTGTATCGTTTGGGGACTACGGTGTAGTGGCCTAATACGTCCATAGTCGATGAGTCAAGTGAATTATTGCAAAGATAATAATTCACTGAGTTAGAAGGAGTTCTGACAGGTATGACTCACGGCCAGCTCGATATTGGGCCTAGAGGGTCACACATATATGGTAGGCATTGCGATGAGTAGAGGTTCGGATATGAGATATCCGACGGAGCCCTTGTCTTATTGGATGCAGATCCAATACCCACTGGGGGAGGACCCATTAGGGTTTGATAGTGGACCTCTATAAATAGGAGAGATTCAGAGCCTCATAGGCTAGAGCCTTTGCTTGCTTCTCCTATTCTCCTCCCCCTCTCCACCTCAGAGCAGGCCTGGAGGTTTGAGGAGCGTCGTCGCAACCCTACTGTGTGGATCATCGCTAGAGAGGAGGACGCTTGACCTCCTTCACCCTCACCTAAGGATCTGCAAGGAAACAGGGATATACGATCTCCCTAGGTAATACAATCTACTCTATATGCAGTTTTAAGTTTCGTGGATTTTGCGCACCAATCTTCGCATGACGATGAACATCTCTTTGGGAATCAGGGATTTTGTTTTCTTGTTCTTTCGCTGCGCATATGATGTCGCCCCCAAGATTTCCCAACATACTGGAGAGCCTTAGCAAATTTCAACAAGATGGGAGCTTAAGTTCTACGTTGAACAGATTAGGAGGTACAAAAAAAGGGCCCAAGGATGGTAACACACACTACTCACGCATTAGGGTAGAATTTCCACGATAGGAATATGGGGGTCCGACTAGTTGGATCTCTAAGGTGGAAATATTTTTTCATTTTCATAGAACCCTAGAAGAATCTAAGGTAGAAGTGGCCTCAATCCAGCTCAATGGAGATGCAATCCAATGATATGATTGGTATGAAACTTTCCACAGAGTTCCTTCATGGGAGCAGTTCAAAAGAGGGCTTCTTGTTCGCTTTGGCCCATCCGAATATGAGAATGTTGATTGCCAACTTGCCAAAATTCGTCAGACTTCTATAGTGTTAGAATATCAGAGTAGGTTTGAAAGATTATCAAATCAAGCTAGAGATTGGTCGGACCGATAACTTCTAGGTACATTTATTAAAGGGCTTATTCCAAAGATCTAGTGTGAAGTTAAGGCTCGTCAACCTCGTACTATGATAGCTACGATCTTATTTACACATCTACATAAGAAAAAAATTAGCAAGGAGAGATTAGCAAGAGGTTTGTACTATGATGAAAAGTGGAGTATGGAGCACCGATGTAAACAATGGCAACTTCTGATGATTGAACCAATTGGAGAGGAACCGAAAGCTAAGAATGTGGACTCCGATCATGAAAGTATAAATTCTAATGAAGATATTAGATCTACCATACATATAATGCATGCATTAGCCGACTACTCTAACCCGCAAACTATGAAAGTTGGCGGAACTTTGGAATATTAGCCTGTTATAGTTTTGATTAATATTGGTAGCACTAACAATTTTATGGACAGTGAAACTATTGACCGATTGGCCCATCACATTGAAGGTTATGAGAGACTTGAAATAACAATTGCTGATGGATAGATTTTCACTTGTGATATAGCAAATGTTCAAAGATAAAAATGATTATACATGACCAGAAGTTTTCTACAATGATTGCTACACTAAAAGACCATACTTATAAAAGGCCAAGACATATTGCTTATACTATCAAAAAGTTGAGACCATACTTACTTGATCAACGAGTTGTGATGTATTACAGATAGCCTATGATTGAAGTGTTGAAAGAGAAGCTCCCCGAGTTTGATGCTGCTTAGCCTTAAGGACAAGGCTGATTTGAAGGGGGCAAAATTGTTAGGATCCCTTTATTTTCTAATCTTTTGAATAATGTTTATTGAGTATGTTTAATTGAGTCGGATAGAGTTTATTTAATATTTATTTATTATTAGAGTCCAAGTCCTAGTAGACTCTGGGTGGAACTCTATAAATAGTGATGTAATCATTTCTCTTGTAAATCAATTAGTTAATCAATTAAATGTTATTCCACTTTATGGACAAACCCTAGGAGGCCAATCCCCTCGAAGCGATCAACGAGACCGATCTTCTCGAAGCGATTATTATCATTCTCTTTTCTCCTCTTTCTTCCACGATAAGACCTTAGGATCTTATCAATTGGTTTCAGAGTGACGATAAGATTTTAGGGTCTTATCAAATGGGTGAAAAATGTGATAAAGAGATTACATCTTATTATTTTGATGCGGAAGACTAGGACAAAAGAGAAAGAAGGTGCATTTAGTATATATCAAGGCTAATTAGTGCATTGCCCGAAGTGGTTGGGCTCAGCCCATTAGGCCTATCTCAGGTTATTTTTCTCTTAACATGATTTTGAAATTGATATAACTTAATATGAGTCTAATTTGGTTTAATAAAAATAAAGAGTTTTCAATCTAAATTTATCCTTCCATCTCATATCTTAACATTCTTAGTGTAGCACCCATTTTTTATTTCTCTCCACTTAATTATCTCCTAATCCATCTATGCATATATAAATGAATTTGCAACACTTATGTTTATTGCACTTGAGGATTGTATCCTTTCACTATAAAATATATTTAAAAATATATTTCAGTACTATATATACTTCAAATAACATTTTAAAGAACTTTATACATAACAATTTTAAAAATATATATTTCAGCTTTAAAAACTACTAATATGAGTTTTTATATATCACATTTATGAAGAATAGATTTCATAAAAATATATCTCTAGGTGCTAGTAATATTTGCACGTTATATACTTTTAGATAAGTCAATAGTAGACGTAATTATTTTTGATGGAGGGAATGGTCCCTCATGAGTAATATGTTTTAATAACTTCCCAGAAAAAGAAAATTCTTTTAAGAAGCCTCAGCAAGCCTCCTCATCAAGGAACTATGTATCAAGCTAGAGTCGATTCTATTCCTCATCCAAATAGAACGTTAACCAACGAACATGGGCTATCATCAGGTTTTCCATGAAACTAAACAACTCTGACAAAATTGTGCACCACACATGCCCAAGTGCAGCACAAGTGTGACTTGGTTTATCCTGTGTGGTGACAGCCATGCGTCTGACTACTGACGTGACCAGGACTCATTTGCTGGATGCAAAGCACCAACAGAAGTGGCAGCTCAATGAGCACCACACAGAGACAATCTGTGGCGTACCACAATTGCCACATGGGGACTCACCAACCAATGAGAAGACATCCCTTATCCAACCCTCTTATCCACCACCCACACCACATCTTTTAACTCGCCTTCGCAGAGATCCTGCGGAGAAGAGGAGGAGGAGGAAAGCAGCACAGGCACAGTAGCAAAGAAGAATGGCAGCGTCCCTCCAGGCCGCCGCTACCCTCATGCAGCCGGCAAAGGTCGGCGCCACCAGCCGGACCGCTGCAGGAGTGCAATTGAGGTCCTCATCTCACCTCACCAAGGCCTTCGGCCTTGAGCCTGCTGCCAGTGCCAGGCTCACCTGCTCCTTGCAGTCGGACGTCCGAGAGATGGCCCAGAAGTGCGCTGATGGCGTCAAGCTCGCCGGCTTCGCCCTGGCCGCCTCCGCCCTCGTTGTCACGGTACTCGTCCATCCTCCTCGTTCGTTCTCTCCTTCCTCGTGACTACCTCTTCTTTACCGGCACACATGTGACAGGGAGCAAGCGCGGAGGGAGTGCCGAAGAGGCTGACATATGACGAGATCCAGAGTAAGACGTACATGGAGGTGAAGGGGACGGGAACGGCGAACCAGTGCCCGACCATCGACGGCGGGGTGGAGTCGTTCGCCTTCAAGCCGGGCAAGTACAACACCAAGAAATTATGCCTCGAGCCCACCTCCTTCACCGTGAAGGCGGAGGCCGTGAGCAAGAACGCCCCGCCAGAGTTCCAGAAGACGAAGCTGATGACCCGCCTCACCTACACGCTGGACGAGATTGAGGGGCCCTTCGAGGTCTCCCCCGACGGCACCGTCAAGTTCGAGGAGAAGGACGGAATCGACTACGCTGCCGTCACCGTGCAGCTTCCCGGCGGCGAGCGCGTTCCCTTTCTCTTCACCATCAAGCAGCTGGTGGCCTCCGGCAAGCCCGAGAGCTTCAGCGGCAAGTTCCTGGTGCCCAGCTACCGGGGCTCCTCGTTCCTGGACCCCAAGGGGAGGGGGGGCTCCACCGGGTACGACAACGCGGTGGCGCTGCCCGCCGGAGGGAGGGGAGACGAGGAGGAGCTGAGCAAGGAGAACATCAAGAACACGTCGTCCTCCACGGGGACCATCACGCTGAGCGTCACCAAGAGCAAGCCGGAGACGGGCGAGGTGATCGGCGTGTTCGAGAGCTTTCAGCCGTCGGACACCGACCTAGGGGCGAAGACGCCCAAGGATGTGAAGATCCAGGGCATCTGGTATGCTCAGCTTGAGTCGTAGAGAAGAGCTTTCTGCGTCAGCTATATATATACCATCTCTCTCTCTCTCTCTCTCTTTCTCTCTCTCTCTCTTCCTTGGACTGCTGCTGGCTTGATTGTTCTGATCTATGAAATAATTAACAGACGTATTAATGATGTAATAGTTTATATTTTCTGAAGTTGAATCTTACTTCCTATCATTGTTCTTACATTAGGATATGGATGCTGGAAATGAAACAATAAATGGAGAGAACTGTAATATATGATAATCCTTAGCAGATTAAACTTT
Organism: Musa acuminata AAA Group; assembly: GCF_036884655.1. NCBI lineage: Eukaryota > Viridiplantae > Streptophyta > Magnoliopsida > Zingiberales > Musaceae > Musa > Musa acuminata. Next base: position 18,366,034 of record NC_088346.1, on the reverse strand, counting down.
TAGTTTATATGTTTCCAATCGTAATATATAATAATCTTGAATACATAAATGAGAGTTGAACTACCAAAATAAATGTTTACCTTATGGAAGATTTGTCATTTGTTGGTATTTTATCGATGATGAAGAAATTTTAGAAGTTTTTCCATTTTTGGATTGAAAAAATTATACAGTAACAACAAGAAGTCATAATGTCCTTTTTATTTAGAGTCAGGTGCATAGATCCTTTGCCATCATTGAGTATTGAAAACATTATATGAATAATTTATTGCATGATTATATAAAAATAAAGGCTTCACATGATTTTTAAATTAGAAACAACAAAAATGGTTACTCCAATGAGGACATTTTTTATGCTGCTTCTAACCCAAGAAGCCAAGAGGAGAACACTGAACCATTCTGATGTCATTGGACATGATCACTCCAATGAGGTGTAGGGTTTCCCTTCTTTTGATCCAGCAAATACTGAACAGATTTGTAGGATAGAACAAGAGACCTGCAAGATAAGATGGACTGACAAAACAAAACGAAGAGATCCAATCTACAGCTAATTAGCAGCAGAAAACCAGGCAATAACTCACCAAAAGTGTACTGGATACCGGATGAGATTTGGCCACTTCGTTCTTAAGAAGGCATCCCTTTGTAGTATGTTTAATATAAAAGAAAAAAAGCATGTGCCGATCACTATCCCACCATTCCTAGATGTCTGAAAACTCCCTAGTATAAATATTTCTTTTCCCTCTAATTTCCCCTGAAAGATGAATTCCTCAGGGTTGTTTCTAATAAAAGATACTTTTCTACAAACCGTCTTACTTATAAAGATTGCTTAAAGAAATCTTTATTTTATCTCCACATGAAAAGAAGAAAATCATCAGTCCAGATGTTAGTGGATCAATTTCATTGCTATACAAAGCAAAAGAAGCAGATTTCATAAATTGCAATTTCCACGAAATGCCCATGTACATCTTGCAACATAAAGTGATAAAGCAGTCATTCCCTATCAATCAGTTCCAACTTCCTATCTAATAAATAAAAGGTCAAATTGGACCGATTGCGAAAATTCCAACAACAGCTCATGAGCTTGGGGAGGAACATAAGACACATTTCCTCCTGTCTGGTCTCAGAGCTAATAAAAAGTTATTCAAGAGCAAGTATATACTACACAGATAGTATTCTCATTTATTAGATCGTCATCCAATAAGTGATGGGATATAAAGAGAAATAATTTTTGTATATGAACAAATACTAGCACATGCAACGGAATTAAATAAAATCACAATGCAACGGAATTAAATAAAATCACAATAAAATAGAACATCAAGATATATGTGGAAAATCCCTCTAATGTGAAGGGTAAAAATCATGGGGCAAACTAGAGATAATCCACTATAAGAATAATGAATATACAAATCTCAATCTCATACCCTAAACCCTAGTAACAGTCACAAGAGAATAACTGGGATATAAGGATCACGTCACTATCCACAATATCTGAAACCTCTCCAAGTAATCACAGCAAGAGTCTACTGTAGATTTGATCTAACCTAAAATGAGAACACTGCTAGATGATTCAGAACGGTTTCTTTGCGTTGTCTTTGTTTTCTTTCCTTTCTTTTTTTTATTTTTCTGCCTTTTTCTTCTCCTCTTTTCTGCTGTGAAGATTTCCACGTTACTGCCCTTTTCTGTCCAAAAAAATGCAACCACCTTCACGCCAAAACGTAGCCACCACACCCCCCTTATATTGATCTAGGGTTAGGTTAAGAGGGGGTGTGGGCTGTGGGTTGATAAAGCCCACATTGGGCTGAATATAGGCTATCAGCCCAACAATCTCTCCCTTCAGCTCATAAGGGAAGTTGTTCCATGATTCCTCAATGTGAAGCCATGCTAACTAGTTGTCGGGATATCTCATGTCTTTCTTTTGGTAAAGTCTTTGTCAATATGTCTACTCCGTTGTCATTTGTGTGAATTTTCTAAAGCTACAACTGCTTCTCTTCAAATACATTTCGAATCCAATGATATCTGACATCTATATACTTTGACTTGGAATGAAACATTAGGTTCTTACACAAATGGATGGCACTCTAGCTGTCACAATGCACCACATAATTTTCTTGTTTCAACTCCAATTCTTATAAGAATTCTTTCATCCATAACATTTCTTTGCATGCCTCTGTAGCAACAATATATTCTACTTCTATGGTGGAGAGAGCAATACAACTTTGTAACCTGGATTGCCATGACACAGCCCCCTTGTAAAAAGTAAGTACATAACCTGAAATAGACTTTCTTGTATTTATATCTCTTATCATATCTGCATCTATGTAACCTGTTAACACATATGGTCCACCTCCAAAGCTTAAACAAACCTTAGAGCTCCCTTTGAGATATCTAAAAATCCACTTCACTACTGCCTAGTTCTTTTTGCTTGGATTTGTAAGAAATCTGCTAGTAACACCGACTGTATATGTGATGTCTAGCCTCGTACATACCATTGTATACATTAAACTTCCAACTACTGAAGCATAAGGAACCTTTTGCATTTTCTCCTTCTCCTCATCACTTGACGGACTCTATTCTGAGCACAACTTGAAGTGACCTGCAAGAGGAGAACCAACTGGTTTTGCATTGCTCATACTGAATCTTTCCAATACATTCTCGATGTATTTCTCCTATGATAATCAAATCTTCTTATTTTTCCTATCACGAAAAATCTGCATACCCAATACTTATTTTGCTGGCTCCATGTCCTTTATTGTAAAGGACTCACTCAGCTCCTTCTTTAATCTGTCAATTTTAGATATATCTTTCCCAAGAATAAGTATGTCATCAATATAAAGTAAAAGAATAATAAAATCCTCACCAAACCATTTGATGTACACATAATGATCTAAAGTCATTCTTTTGTATCCATTTTTTGTCATAAATGAATCAAATTTTTCTGTACCACTATCTCGGAGCTTGCTTTAGCCCATACAAGCTCTTTTTTCAATTTGCAAAAAAAGTTCTCTTTACTTTTGACTTTGAAGCCTTCTGGTTGCTCCATATAAATTTCCTCCTCTAAATCCCCATAAAGGAAAGCTGTCTTCACATCTAACTACTCAACCTTCAAGTCCTGGCTAGCAGCAATACCAAGAGCAACACGAATAGAAGACATTTTAATAACAAGAGAAAAAATCTCTTCAAAGTCAATACCTTTCTTTTGACCAAAGTCTTTCATAACCAATATAGCTTTGTACTTTGGTTGAGAACAATATTCTTGAGTCTTCAACCTGAAAACTCACTTGTTCTTCAATGCCTTCATTCCATTTGGTAGTAGCACCAAATCATAAGTGTGGTTCTTTTGAGAGCATACATTTCTTCCTGTATAGCAACTAACCACTTCTCTTTCTGCTCACTTTCAACTACTTATTGGTAACTCTCTAGTTCACTTGCATCAGTAAGCATCATATACTCATCTATAGAGTATCTTTTGGAAGGTTGACATTGTCTAGAAGATCTTCTCAACTGTGGTTCTATGGGAAGTTGCTCTCTAACTTCTTCTTGCTCAATATGTCCTACAGGTAGATCAACATTAGGCTCTACACTATCTTTCTGCACATCTCCCCCATCACCCTAATATACTAGAGGGGTAATTGGGTCACAATATGCTAATCCTTCTACAGAAGTATTGGTTGGTGCCTTCTTTTTAAAATCTTCCAAAGTTTGATCATCAAAGAAGACTACATCTTTGCTTCTAAACACCTTATGCTTTTTTGGATCCCAAAGCCTGTAACAAAAATTATTATGCGAGTAGCTAAGAAAAATACATTCTTTAGTCTTACCATCTAGCTTGGACCTCTCATTGTTTGGAATATATACAAATGCATGACAACCAAACACTCTCAAATGCTTGTAAGAAATATTTTTCCCTGACTATACATGCTCTGCAACATCATCATCTAGGGCTGTACATGGTGACAAGTTGATCACATCAACTGCATTCCTCAAAGCCTCATCACAAAACTTTTTGGGTAGCTTGACTTGTGAAAAGCATACATCTAATATTTTCCATGATGGTGCGGTTCATCCTCTTTGCAATTGCATTATGTTGAGGTGTACTAGGAATTGTCATCTCATGTTGGATCCCATCTAACCTACAATAATCATTAAATAATCCTGTATACTCAACATCATTATCTGATCTTATGCATTTCAATTGTCTTTTTGTCTCCCTTTCAACCTTAGCATGAAACTCTTTGAAGACATTAATAATATGATCTTTGGTCTTCAAAGCACAGGCCCAAACTTTCCTAGAAAAATCATTTATAAAAGTGATAAAATAAAGTTCACCACTTATACCAAGAACATCAATAGATCCACCATGACTTTTTGTCCTTAAAGGACCACATACATCTGTATAAAATCGGTCTAAGACATGCATTTTTCTAGACAAAGCAAGACAAGCAAATGAAACTCTATGTTATTTACTAGTCAAATAATCAATACAAGGGTTCAGATATATACCTATGAGGTCTGGCAATACCTCTTTCTTGGAAAAAGCTTGCAGCCCCTTCTCGCTCATGTGCCCCAGTCGCCTATGCCACAACTCCATGCTGAAGTTTTTTTCTATAGCATTAACTACTAACCATAAGCTTTAGCCTGCAACTTGTATAAAATATGATATTTCTTTCCATTAGCTATAACAAGAGAACCCTTACTGAGCTTTCATTGCCCTTTGTGAAATCTGTTATCATAGTCTTCATCAGCTAGTCTTCTAACTGAAATTAAATTCAGCCTCAAATCAATCACATGCCTCACATCCTTAAGCACCAACTTGCGACCAAGGTTGATCTTTAAATGGATATCACCCATGCCTATGATGTCTACTGTGTCATAGTTGCCCATCTTGACAACACCAAAATTTTCAGACCTATATGTAGCAAAAAACTTCCTCCGTGGTGTAGCATAATAAGAAGTGCCTATGTCAATCACCTACTCAAGATCCTGACACACACAAGAAAAAATATCATCAAAATGAGACAATCAAATAATCACCACCCTGCACTATAGTTGTGATATTATCTTTTGACTCTATAGACTCCACTTTTTTTCCCTTTTTCTTGCTCTTCTTAGGTTGCTTACATTAGTTCTTGTAATGTCATTTCTCATCACAATTATAGCAAACAATATCTTTTCTTGATCGTGACTTGCTCCTACTCATGCGTGAATTGCTTCTAGACTTTGACCTTCCTCTGTTCTCTGAGATAAGTGCTTGTGAATCATTCTGAGATGTTGCTGAACTCTTTCTTCTCAACTCCTCATTCAACAAACTGATTGCTACTTGACTCATAGTGACAACACCATCTAGCGCAAAACTACTGAGGGAAACCACTAGTGTCTCACAACTTTCTGGTAATGAACTAAGAAATAACAATGCCTGCAACTCATCATCAAGAGATATTTTCATAGAGGATAACTGGTTAGTAACACTTTGCATTTCATTCAAATGCTCAACAATAGAAGTACCCTCTCTATATTTTAGGTTCACAAGTTTTTTGATCAAAAAAAATTTTGTTGTCAACTGTTTTTCTTTCATAGAGACTTTCCAACTTTTTGCAAAGAGAATATGCAGAAATTTTAGTAGAAACATGGTGAAAGACACTATTATCAAGCCATTGTCGAATAAACCCAATTGTTTTTTGATCTAACCTCTTCCACTCATCATCTCTCATAGTTGTGGGTTTTGTACTATCCCCCTACAAAGGTCTATACAAATCTTTGCAATACAAGAGATCCTTCATTCTTGGTTTTCATATCATCTAATTGTTTCCATTTAAACTAATTATGCGAGAAATATTACTGGCCTCCATGTTTAAATACAAAATTAAATCACCAAAAATCCTGCTCTGATACCAGTTGACGGGATATAAAGATAAATAATTTTTCTATATGAACAAATACTAGCAGACTATGATATGCAGCGAAATTAAATGAAATCATAATCAAATAAAATACCAAGATATACATGGAAAAAACCTCCAATGTGAAGGGTAAAAACCACGGGGCAAACTAGAGATAATCCATTATGAGAATAATGAATATACAAATCTCAATCTCATGCCCTAAACCTTAGCAACAATCACAAGAGAATAACTGGGATACAAGGATCACGTCACTATCCACAATATATAAAACCTCCTCGAGTAATCACAGCAAGAGTCTACTATGGATTTGATCTAACTTGAGATAAGAACACTGCTAGATGATTGAGAACAGTCTCTCTGCATTGTCCTTATTTTCTTCCCTTTCTTTATCTTGTTTTTCTACCTTTTTCTTCTCCGCTTTTTTGCTGCGAAGATCTCCACGTTGCTACCCTTTTCTGCCAAAAACCGCAGCCACCTTCACGCCAAAACGTAGCTACCACACTCCCCTTATATTGATCTAGGGTTAGATTAAGAGAGGGTGTGGGCTATGTGCTGATAAAGTCCATATTAGACTGAATATGGGCTGTCAACCTAACAACAAGTTCCTCGTAGAGTTCTCCAATATTTTGCAGGTGCCAAAGACACCATCAGGTGTGCCTTCAAGATTTCTAAGTTCAATATGCATCTCATGAACTAAACAATACATCTTCTTGGCACTCATCTTCATTTGAGCAGTCTCCTGTGGTGAATAAACAGAAGCACCAAGCTCGTTAACCTGGGAACCCATCTCTTGGCAGTGGGTAACAAGTTTCTCAAAGGAATCCACTGATTCCTTGGTGCTAGACTTATGGCTGGAGCTCTTAATTAAGCCTGTCATAAACCGGATAAGCTCTTTCACGACAGTTAGCGTATCGGAAACCACACTGATGATTAGTTGTGCAGTTACCGTCTCCTCAGCTGAAATGTCATCATCAATGTCGGCTTCAGTTAAGTCACCCCCTTCATCAGATAAAGATGTTGATTCATCCGCTTTACTGGACATGCCGTCTCCTGAGTCATCAGAAGAATCACCCTTGTGTTCCTTAAGTTCCTCCATTTCTCGAAGGATATCCCTGACAGAAACTGCTACCTGAGTCATGGCACCCCGAACAGCAGTGCAGTTTGTTGTTGCAGTTTTTTTCAGAGCATCACATGCTTCCCAAACTGTCCCAGCTAGCTGTGGGATGGATAATCTTTTCACATGATCATGACACTCTGCAAAAAGACCACAAAAAAACATTATTTCCTCTGGCTTCAACCCCACAACTCATGTTGCATAATAATGTAACAGAAACACCATATAGCTTGTCCAAACCGAGAAACTAGAGCAACTTCTCTCGTGGTGTCAATAATCAACAAATGATAATTGAGCTTATGTGTCTTTGCTATACTCACAGGTAAAAATTTAGATTCACAATACAACCTTTTCATTTTCAAGTTTATAACCTGTCTTCTTGTACGTGGGGCTCAGTAATCAGATCATGCCAATGGATCATCTTATATCATGAAGGTGGTAAAAGGCAAAATAATTTCAACTTCAGCCATGATTATCTAAAACTCTTGATGTTCCTATGGTTAGAAGTGTCATACACACCATGATAGCACACTGCTTTTCTTAGTAGTGCAATGCTGCAATCAACGACTTGCTTGGCGGAAGCACTGATACTTGTTGCATGGAGGGTGGGCCCTGTTCCAACCTTACTTCCATGGCAAAATAAGAGAAAACCATGTAGTATGTTACAGTACGCTCCCATTTTCTCCTCCAATGCCATGATATCAGGTGCTTCTCCACTCCAAAGCATCCCAGCTGCATAGCAGCATTTGCACAACGGCTCAGTCCTAAGCAAAGAAAGCTAAAATGCAGAATAAATATCATGTCAAAGAGGAATCCTTTATGCATCCAGATTTCATAAACTAATATCATTGTACAAATTAAAACATGTTTATCAATGCAAATGAAAGCTGATAAAGAAAACACAACTTAAGCAAAAATATTCAAGTATGTTAGTGCATCACGTCCTGCTTAAGTTGATAGTATAAACTGATGACTTTATGCAAGGGCATCACTTTTTCCCGCATATCCTTCCCACTGGAAAATACAGTGACCCTCAAAGTTTCTTTGTTCATGCTGACTAGCTAAATTCACAAAGAACCTCTGATCCCTTCAAATAATTACATCCCACCAAAGGAATACCAGAAGAAAGAAGCATAACAGTTATCAATATGGATTGCCCATAGCGTTGATCATTATGATGTCAAAAATGGATAAAATGAGTAACCAATAAATCTTCACTCGCTCAACCAGCTTCATTAGAAAATTACCACAAAATAATAATTGCAATAAACAAGTTGAACTTATGATAACAGTCAAAAGAAAATGTGTGGTAAAACCACATAAGTTAGCTACTTAAAGAGTGAAGAAAGAAGTTGGCTAACTAAAAGCTGCTCTAATTTTTCAAAATTAGCTGTGGCGTTCTGAAAGAAACAGAATCGACAAGATGGGAACCTTGGTTTTGACATTTTAACTAATTTTAACTGCTACCAAATGAAAAGCAGATATTCCAACATGACATATGACCTCCAAGCATGATTCAAATATGTAAACTACAATTGAGAGTCCAGTAAATATCAGGGTCTAACTTATTTATTATATTTATAAAACACAGTTCCCACATTCTCAATCGAACAAATGATGAATTCAAGCCTATTTAAGTGTGTGATAGTAATAACTACATTGAAGGTAAAAAAAATATGTTTAAGATTACCAATGAATCCTCTAAAGGAACATTCAGATACAGTTAAGAATTTTCTCCATCTCTGGTATGATGAACAGAATCTATCACCAAGTGATCCTATAACTTGCTGCATCCTATGGCTAAAAGAACCAGTAGTTCTTACTTCTTAAGAGCTTAGTGGAACAAACTTTTTCCTGGTCAAGGGAAATATATTATTCACTATATCCAGATTGCATCAAATACAAAAATTAGAGTTTGATGTTACAACAGGGTAACAAGCTTGCAGGGCAGTAAGCTCTTGGGAAACAGGAGCATTCTCTCAAGGGTCAGGAGTATATATGAGGAAATATAATTTGTCCTCTCGGGTGTACGATTTGGTTTGTGAAGAATTATAGGTCCAAAAACAAACATGACTTCTTTCGCAAACTTTGTAGAATTCTAGTATGCAAATTCCAGGTCATCCAAAAGTGTTTTCTGTCTGGGTTATTTTAACAATCCGGACATCTGAAAGCATTGTATGCGGGCAAAATAGCCAACTAAAATCACAGTAAAGTTGTGTTGATGTTCTACCGTATCGCACGCAGTCTTCTTGATGCTAAAGACGAGGAGCAACTCTTTTGAGAGAGATGATATTATACTCTGTCTAACGCATCAGCAGGACTTCGATGGAACTCAGCTTCGAAGTGAGAGATCACGACAGCAAGAGACAAAACTTAGTAAAGAAAACTTCACAACAGGGGCGTTGATCTAATTCGATATGCATTTCTCGTCTTACTACACTATCGAGGGAGAAGCAATCCAGATAGAACAAAAAGAAAAGAACAGCAGGAAATCAAAATAATACCCATAGTTGCCTGTTTGAAGACCTCGTCTCCCAGCTTGATGACCTCCGACCAATCCACCTTATCGAGCGACGAAGCCGCCGGGATATCCAACATCTGCCGTCACGATCACAGTGCATGAGAAAGAAGGTTGAAACGGGGAGATCAAGCATCAAGAGACCGAGTTCGGCATAGCCGTACCTGGAGCGCCTCTTGGATGCTACGGACGTGGGCATCGAGGAGTCGAGGGAGATGCGCCCTTCTCCCGCTTATCGACATCTTCTCCATGAAGACGGTGGGAACGAGCAAGCGGGCAACTTATTTGTCCTAATAAATCCCATATTCACACGCGCCCGCACAAAATGGATTTACATATCTGAAATAGGATCAAGCAAATTTTCGAAAAAACCTTAATTTTAATAAATTCCTGTAGAGCATCTCCATTTCCAAATTTTTCTTAATAAAATCTTAATTTAAAAAATAATCTTCAATATTTTATAACTTTTTTCCATTACATCTTTACTCTTTATCTTTTCAATAATCAACTCATGTAATCAAACTGGTCCAACCAATATAAAACTGGAAACGATTCAAAATAAATTATATTTAGTAATATATATTAATTAATATAATTAAAAAATAAATTTATTAAATTATACTAAATTATATAATATAAAATAATAAATTAACAAATAATTTTAATAACTATAAAATAAAAATAAATATTATAATATATATATTAAAAATAAATATAAATTATAAAAAATTTAAAATTGTTATAGAAACTTGAAAATAAATTTGAAATATCTATTTGACCACTGTTTTTTATTTTTAAAATTTTAAAATAGTTTTTTTTACTGATTTTGACCTTTAAAAATTAAAATTATCTAGATAATATTAGCAAATTATTATTTAAATTTCCAAAAAAGAAAAGTTATATTTTTTATCAGAGACCAATTCAAATATTTCACATCTGAGAAAATAATTATATAAATTTCCAAAAAGAGAATATTTCAGTTAAATTTTCATCTAAGAAAATTATTATTTAAATTAAAAAAAAAAGAGAAAATGTTAATTGATACAAGGCCGGCTTAGAATAATATGAAATTTTTAGGACACTATTAATTGGCACCCAATTGGAAATATGTGACATTTTTCTATTTTAGATATTTTTTAAAATTATTTCTGATTTATTCAGAATGTGAATAGTTTGGAATTTGTCTATTTTTTTAATTTTCATTAAAAATATTTTTAACTGATACAAGGGCTAGTTCGAATAATGTGAAATTTTTAGGACACATTGAATGACACCTAGATGGATATATATATGAGATTTGTTTCTATTTTAGGGTTTTTTAATATTTTCTTAGGTATTCAGTATGTGAACAATATGATTTTTTTAATTTCTATATTTTTTAATTTTCATCAAAATATGATGCATCTATTTTAATATTTTTAACTTTCAAGCATGTCAATAGATGAGAAACATATCTTAAAATTTTGGTTCATAAAAATCAACTCCTTGTATTTCTTACATTTTTTAGAGGTTATTTCAAAAATAATATAACTGATACAACAGCTAATCAGAATTATGTGAAATTTCTAAGACATCCTTGAATGGCACCCTAATGGACATATATGAGATTTTTTTTTAATTTTATAGTTTTTAATTTTTATTTTTGGTTATGCTGTATATGAACAGTTTAGAATTTTTAATTTATTCTGATTTTTCTATTTTTTACTAAAATTTGATGCAACTATATAATATCTTTTAACATTTGAACTTCTTAAACGTATAAAACCTATCCTAAAAATTTCATCCAGAAAAACCCAAGCCCTTGTCTCACTTATATTGTTTTTTTGGGTCATTTAAAAAACTGCAGAACTAATATAATGATGGGTCAAATATTAGGATCATTTGACAACTAGTGGTACTATTGCCCAGTCTGAGTAGTATTATTACCAGGCTTTATGGGAGACCATGTACTAGTGGTGTCACTGTTAGTCTAGGTGGTACCATTGCTTGACACTAGTGGTACTACTATCGGGTCTTTCGGAAAATGTATACTTCAACATTTCAACTCATAGGCGGTGGCACTGTCTAGTCTGACGGTGCCACAGCTTGATCTATGCTTGGATCATTGAATGGGCCTCCCAATGGGCCCAACTCTGCCCCATATTAGGCCCAAAGACTCCTAATTGAGTTAATAGGGTTACGCCCAAAACTAACTCAATTTACGACCTAATTATGACAATTAAGACTTAAACAATTACAAGATATGAAATCTAAGTTGTCTAGTATGTCATTAGTTTATCCAAACTCTCGACGAACTTTTGGTGTGTCGTTCGAACCTTCGGCATATCCCTCGATCCATTGACATGTTGACTCCCGCAACATCCGATTCTTCCATGTCGATGCTGGATCTTTGACTCTAGTCCAATGTCTGATTTTTCTGCTTTAATTGTTTTACATTTTCATGATCGAAGGTAATCCTACATCAACTTTCTCAAATCACATATTAGATCGTAAACTGATTTTATAATCAAAATCCGTGATTTAACAATTTTCCTCTTTTTTTATGATTATAACCAATTGATGACAGAGTTTAACTAAACTCCTCATATCTATTTGTCATATTGAAAAACACTTTGAATTCAGAAAATGATAACTTTAGAATTCAAGTCGAAATAATTTTAATCAGTTTTTTTTTTTTTACAAAGATCATTATTTCATACTTCATATGCATAGTTAAAATAACATTGCATATTTTATATGCATCATCATAATATTAAAGATAATTATTACTTGCATATCATTGCATGCATCATCATCATAAGTTAAAGTATCGCATGCATCTATTTATATAATTTCAAATCAACATGCATAATTTCAAAACATAAAATTTTAAATTATCATCACATTGGGCATAACTGATACCAAAAACATAAACATTTTTATACCATCATCATGCATAATATAAAATCATTATGATACTAAAACATTAACATATCCAAACCATCATCATGCATAATATAAAATCACCAAGCATGATGCCAAAACTTTTAACATTTTCAAAGTATCATTAGATCATTACTGCTCCCCCTTTATAATCAACGAAAATGAGAAATGTTTAACTATCAAGTTTTTGAAACATGCAAGGTTAGCAAGTTTTACTTCTCTAGTAAGTTTTTTTAAGATGTGCAAGTTTGCAAGTTTTGCTTCTTGAGATGTGCAAGCTAGCACTTTTTACTTCTTGAGATAGGCAAACTAACAATCTTGGTTCTCTTAAGATGTACAAGATAACACTTCTCTTTCTCATATATGCAAGCTAGCACTTTTAGTTCTCTTGAGATACTAGCAATTTTCTTTCTCCCTTTTGTTATTATAAAAAAAGAAAGGAGAAGAGAGGAAGAATTCAATACTACAAAAATTTCAATCATCACATAAACAAATAAAAGATCAAGTCATAAAACCGAAATATTATGAATCATTTTGTCGAGTCTTATTTTGTAAATAGTGAAAAGAGAGAATCATAGGAAATAATCTTGATTAAAAAAAATCAAGCCATAAAAACCAAAAAATCAAGATAATGATAAAAAAATATATAAAAAATTCATGCATTTGGAAGATTTAACATGCCTAATTCCCTTATAATAAAATTGAATTATTTCTCGTTCAATGGTTTTATAAAAATATTTACTAATTGATGTTTTGTATCAATAAAATCTAAAGATATATTATGATTATTAATATGATCTCTAATAAAATGATGTATAATATTAATATGTGTAGTTCTAGAGTGTTGAATAAGATTTTTTGTTAAACATATTGCACTAGTGTTATCGCATTTTATAGGAATGATTTTCGAGTAAAGTCTATAGTCTTCTAAAGTATTTTTCATCTAAATAACTTGTATACAACATGCAACTACTACTACATATTCAACCTCAGTTGTAGATAATGCAGCAGAATTTTATTTCTTGGAAGACTAAGAAACTAGTGAATGACCTAAGAATTGACATGTTTTAGATATACTTTTTCTATCTATTTTACATGATCGGAGATCTATCTCAATTCTCTAAGCTCAATAGCCTAAACGAAGGGTATGTCACATTCAAAGACAACAACAAGGGTAAAATTATTGGCAAAGGAACCATAGGTAACAAATCTAACTTTTTGATTAAAGATGTGTTATTGGTTGATAGCTTAAAGCATAACCTTTTGAGTATTAGTCAATTGTGTGATAAAGGATACATTATTAGATTTGAATCCAATGCTTATATTATTGAAAAACCATACAAAAACACATCTATGATTGTCCTAAAATAAAATAATGTATACACTATCGATATTAACGATCGAAATATGTTTTTCGATTTTGAATGATGATGCTTGGCTTTGGCATAGGAGATTAGGTCATACTAGCATCAAACTAATCTCTCAAATCTTATCTAAAGAACTTGTAAGAGGTATTCCTAATATTAAGTTCATTAAAGACAATGTATATGATGCATGTCAACTAAGAAAACAAATAAAAGATAGTTTCAAACCAAAGAATCAAATAAGTACCTCTAGACATTGCAACTGATCCATATAGATTTGTTTGGACCAATTGATACATCAAGCCTAGGAGGTAGCAAATATGTCTTTGTCATTATGGATGGTTATAGTAGATACACTTGGACATACTTCTAAGCACACAAAAATGATTGTTTTATATATTTTTCTAAGTTTTATAAATTTGTTCAAAATGAAAAAGGCTTTATGATTTCATCAATTCGAAGTGATCATGATGGCGAATTTTAAAACCATGATTTCCAAAATTTTTGTGAATCTAATGGATATAACTATAATTTCTCTACTCAAAGAAATCCTCAACAAAATAGAGTAGTGAAAAGAAAAAATAGAAACTTACAAGAAATGACAAGAACCATGTTGAACGAACATAGCCTACCAAAATATTTTTGGGCCGAAGCCGTTAATACGACATGCTATGTCATGAATAGGGTTCTAGTAAGATCATTACTTTCCAAAACTCCTTATAAATTATGGAACAACAAAAAACCCAACCTTTTATATTTTAAAATTTTTGGTTATAAATGTTTTATCTTGAATGAAAAAGATGTCTTAGGAAAGTTTGATGCAAAATCCGATCAAGGGATTTTTCTTGGCTATTCTTCTAGTTCTAAAGCCTTTCATATTTTTAACAAAAAAACTTTGTTTATAAAAGTATCTTTTCATTCTTTAATGAAGTTTCCAAATTTAAGAAAAAAGAGTTTGATGATGATTTTAATTTTGATGCTTTGAATTTAAATGAACCTTCTCCTTCAACTAACAACTTGGATGCATCTTATTTTGAAATATCCTTACATAAGGAATGAAAGTACGTAGATGCTCATCCTAAGGAGCTAATCATAGGAGATATATTAAAAGGGGTTCAAACTCGTTCTTCTCTTAAAAATTTGTATGCCAATACTGCTTGTCTTTCTCAAATTAAACCTAAATGCATTGACGAAGCCATGAAAGATGATTCATGGGTTATCGCAATGCAAGAAGAGTTGGATCAATTTGAGAGAAATAAGGTATGGAAGCTTGTTCCAAGGCCAAATGACCATTTAGTTATTGGTACTAAATGGGTTTTAGAAACAAGGAAGATGAATTTGGTATCGTGGTTAGAAACAAGGCTAGATTAGTGGCCAAGGGTTTCAACCAAGAAGAAAGTATCGATTATGAAGAAACCATCACTCTTGTGGTACGATTAGAAGGCATAAGGATGCTCTTTGCCTATGTTAGTAGTAATAATTTTAAGTTGTTTCAAATGGATGTTAAAAGTTCTTTTCTTAATGGCTTTATTTTCGAAGAAGTTTATGTTGAACAATCTCCCGGATTTGAGAATGATAATCTTCCTAATCATATGTTTAAATTGACTAAAGCTCTCTATGTATTGAAACAAGCCCCAAAGGCTTGGTATGAGAGACTTTGTTCATTTCTTATCTAAAATAATTTCTTTAAAGGCAAAGTCGATACCACATTGTTTATTAAAAATTTTAAAAATAATTTTCTTGTTGTTCAAATTTACATTGATGGTATTATTTTAAGTTCTACAAATGAATCTCTATGTGACTCATTTACCAAAAGTATGAGCCAAGAGTTTGAAATGAGCTTAATGGGTGAACTAACCTTCTTTTTAGGCTTACAAATCAAACAACTTAGTAATGGTATTTTTGTTAGTCAAACAAAATATGTATTAGACTTGCTAAAATGGTTTAAAATGGATAGTTCAAAGGCTATCAATATATATATGAGTACCTCCACTAAGTTATACATTGACGAAAGTAGAGAAAGCTTATAGGGGTATAATAGGTAGTTTACTATACCTCACCACAACTAGACCGGACATCATGTTTAGCATAGAACTTTATGCTAGGTTTCAATCTAATCCTAAGCTATCTCATCTTAAAGTAGTTAAAAGAATTTTTAGATATCTTAAAGGAATCACTAATCTAGGATTATAGTATCCAAAATCTAAAAACTTTGAATTAATTGCTTATGCTGTTGTGGATTTTGCTGGATGTAGATTAGATAGAAAAAGCACATCCAGAACATGTCAACTCTTAGGTCATGCACTTGTCTCTTGGTCTTCCAAGAAACAAAACTCGGTTATACTATCTACAACCGAAGCTGAATACATAGCGATGAGTGCATGTTGTGCACAAATTGTATAGATGAAAAATACATTAGAAGATTATAAGATTCACCTTAAGAACATTCTCATAAAATGTGATAACACGAGTGTAATGTGTTTAACGAAAAATCCTATTCAATAC
Source organism: Musa acuminata AAA Group (assembly GCF_036884655.1). Taxonomy (NCBI): domain Eukaryota; kingdom Viridiplantae; phylum Streptophyta; class Magnoliopsida; order Zingiberales; family Musaceae; genus Musa; species Musa acuminata. The sequence continues at coordinate 18,349,711 of NC_088346.1, read as the reverse complement.
TTTAGAGCTAAACATATTGACATTAGGCATCACTTTATACAAGATAATGTTAATAATCATGATGTAATTTTAGAATTCATTGATACGAAACATCAATTGACTGATATATTTACAAAACCTTTAAATGAAGAACAATTTGATTTCATTAGAAGGGAGTTAGAAATGTTAAATTGTCCAAATGCATGAGTTTGTTGTATTTCTTTTCTAAACTATCTTTCTCTAATGTATTTCATGAATGGAGCTTTCATGAATTTATTTCGCTTTTATCTTCCTTGATATCAAATTTACTTCATATCCTTGCTCCATCACTTAATGATTTTTGATATACTCTCATGGAATTCATTGATAAATGCATCTCTCACGGATTTCATTCCTGTGAATTTTTAACGGATTTAAATTATAAAGTTTTATTCGTGAATTTTTTTTTCATGTGATGCTCCACTCCCATGCTTCTTCCTTACTCTTCTCATGAAAGAAAATTTTTATGAATTTTTAGTGTGTAATGATCACTTGAAAGAATGGGGATTTGATTTTGTATGGATATCTTGATCATTTTCATAAATCCTTTCTCTTTGTTAAAATTGAAGCATGATTTAATGACACTCATTTATTATTTTGAATTTGACTTGGTTCAAATCCTTTCATGAAATTTGGTTCTTGATGGATTCTTTCCTTATTCTTCTTCCTCTTCTTATTTTTTCTATGACAAAAGAAGAAAGAAACTTGCACAACTAAAGAAGAACCAAAAAGCCCTTGAGTAAAAATGTTAGCTTATCCAAAAAGTTATCATGCAATGTTCTTGCTTATAGTTTGAATAAATCATTGTGAAACTTGCTTGAATTTTTACTACACTTGCTTTGTTGAATTGTTCTCCTTTTTGTTGATGACAAAGGGGGAGAAATGATATCAAAAAATGACAAATTGATGACCAATTGGCATTGGCATTGTAAATATATGCTTGTATCTTATCATAAATGCTTGAAATATAATTGGTATCATCAAATACAAATACTTAAAAAATATCAAATGTTTGTTTGAAATGTACCATAATATGGCATGATTACATATAAATGTTTTATTCCTAGTATCATGCTTAATTTCATATCAAAATGATAAATGTCTATCATTATGATAAAATATCGAAATTACCATGCTTTATTTCATGTTGGAATCATGCCTCAGATTGATGAATCATCATTTTTTGAAATTTGAATCTAGGAAAGTTTCATATTTGAAATTTCTATCATATGTAAAATTGATGATTGTTTAGCATCTTTCTATGTTGAACTTGAAAATGGATGTCATGCCTCGACATCATTTTTATTAATAAATACGTGGTATCATATTTTGAAATATGTAAATCATGATAAGTATCATGATGTGCATGTTGATAAGTTTAAATAAATACAACTTATCAGTTTGATGCTTGAATTCAAAGGCCTTGAATTCAAGAATGTCTTTCCTTAAGTATGACATATAGAAAGGGGGAGTTAAGGTTAACTCCGTCATCAATTGATTGTCATCATAAAAAAAGGGGAGATTGTTGAATCTCAGATTTTGATGATGAAATCAATTGTGAATTATTTGATTTAATCTATATGTTAAGAAAAGTGTGTAGGATTAACTACGATAACAGTAAGACATAAAACAAATGTTGTGTCAGAGTCAAGATCGAGACTTCATCGAGAGTTTGAGAGTTCGTCGGAAGTTGGCACATTCATCAGAAGTTCTGCCGGAAATGACCGAGAAGTCCAAGAGCTTGTCAAAGAAGCTCATTGGAACTCGCCAAGAAGATCATCGTAAAGCCCAGGAGCTTGTCGGGAGTCCACTGAAACATTATTGAGAGATCGTCAGAAGTTCATCGGAAAATCGTCGGAAGCTCGCCGGAAGAATAATTGACATACCGAAACAAGAATGTTTTGTTAAATATCTTAATTATTATAGTTTAAACTTAAGTTGAGTTAGGATTGGGAGGTAATCCCACTAACTCAGTTAGGGGTCAACTGGGCCCTTAACAGGGTTGAATTGGGCCGGTTGAAACAACTTATTCAATACCTAAAGTCACGATCGATGGTGGCACTGCCTAGTGACCCAGTCTCCCAAGTGGTCTAGGCGGTGGTAACGCCCAAACTAGGTGGTGGTAAGGCAATTAATGCAGCCAACAATGGTACCGCCCTGATTGGGCGATGGTACCGCCCCTATCAAGCGATGGTACTGCCCAAACTAGGCGATGGTACCACCTAGTGTCAGACTGTAGGCGATAGTACTGCCCAATAATGATAGTGGTATCGCCAGTACCCCAAAATCCAAGGATGTGACACTTTTTAGCTCCAATTCTGAAGCCATTGGGGCCTATAAATACCCCACCATTTTCTGTATAAAAGGGTAACAAAGTACAATCAAAAGTGGGAAAATCTTAAGTGTTGGGATGTTAAAAGTGTTGTAAAAGTGAGAAGAGTCCTCCTCCCTCTCTTAGCTTTGTAATCATCCAAGAAAAAGGAGTGAGGCTTGTAAGGGTTATCTCCTAAACCCGTGAAAAGGAGAAAGCATTGTAAAGAGGTGGTTGGTCTTTGTCTATTGAAGGAGGACCATTAGTGGATGTCGATGACCTCGATGGAGGAGGAATCGAAAGTGGATGTAGGTCACAATGATCGAACCACTATAAATTCCGGTGTGTTCTTTTCTTACTGCAAATTCTCTTTACTGCATTCAACTTTACTACATTGCAAACTACCAAACCTTTGCTTCTCTACTTATTCAAAGTGAAATAAATGATTTTAGTCGAAATTGGTTTTTATCGTACGAAGGCTTTAGAATCGACATAATTTTTCCACTACACTAATTCAGCCCCCCTCTTAGTGTCGCTCTTGATCCTAACAACCTAGACTTACCAGACTTATTTAGCTTAGTGTATGCCTTAAAATTCATAGTTAGCATATAATTAGGTTGGAATTGGGCTAACTTAATTAGGGGCCAATTGGGCCCAAGTTTGGGCTGTGTTGAGACAAGAAAAAATGCCCAAACAGTGACCCAATAGGTAAAACCATCGTAGCACAGTATCTGAGACTATGTCAAGCGGTGGTACCTCCAGTCTCGGTAGTGGTACTGCCCAGACTCAGTCTCCAAGACTGTCAGGCAGTGGGACCACCTGGACACAGTCTTATAGGCAGTGGTACCGCCTAGTGTCAATGCTGTAGGCGATGGTACCGCCCAGCACAAGTGGTGGTACCGCTAAGACCTAAAAAACCTAGGATGAGATACTTTTAGGCTCCAAGTTTGAATTCACTTGAGGCCTATAAATACCCCTCTCATCCTAGTTAATATACACACAACTAAGAGTAAAAAAAAAAAAAAGATATTTTAATATTGTGTGCAGTCCTCTCAAACTCTAAGTGTTAGTCTTGTTTAAGAGAAGAGTAAAGAGGGTTGTAAAAGTTCTCTCCTGAACTTGTCAAAAAAAGAATCGAGTTATAAAAGGGTAGTTGATCTTCACCCATTGAAGAAAGATCGTTAGTGGATGCCAGTGGCCTCGACGGAAGAGGAATTGGTGGAGTAGATGTAGGTCAAACGATCGAACCACTATAAATTGGTTTGCATTTTGTTTTGAGCAATTTACCTTTACTACAATCTGCTTTACCTTCTTATTGCTTTCACTACGCTCCCATTCGCTTTCAAGTTAATATATTTACGAAATGGTTTTCGTCGGAATCGAGTTTAATCGAAATGAAGATTTTTGAAACTGGTAATTTTTTCACTGCACTAATTCACCCCCCACCCCTCCTCTTAGTGCCGACTCATTCCTAACAGTTGGTATCAGAGCCATGTTCTTTCTCGTTTGGTTTAACAACTAAGAGAAATGACTCTTTTCAGCTTTCAAGAGGGCTTTTCTATCGTTTATCCTCCCATGTTCAATGGGATGGACTACACTTATTGAAAAACTCGGATGAAAGTTTTCTTATTTTTGTTGAATCTCGATTTATAGAATATTATTAAAAATGAATTTCAAAAGTCTTCTCTTCCAATGAACGATTGTAATGAGTTGGAGAAGAAGACTTTCTTTTTAAATGCTAGAGCTATGAATGCTCTATTTTGCACCTTAGACAAAAATAAATTTAATTAGGTTTCTACTTGTGAAACAAATTTTGACATTTGGCACACACTCGAAATCACACATGAAGGTACTAGTAGAGTTAAAGACTCTAAAAGAAATATTTTGATGCATGATTTTGAATTATTTCATATAGAACCATGCAAGACTTTTGGAGAAATGTACACCTGTTTTATGGATGTCGTCAATAGTCTAAAAGCTCTTGGTAAAAGTTTTTCAAATTTTGAACTTGTTAATAAAGTTTTACGATCACTTTCTAAAAATTAGGATTCGAAAATAACGACAATACAAGAGTCAACGAAATTAAACTATTTTCATTTAGAATAACTTATTGGGTCATTAATGACCTATGAGATAACTTGCAATGCTCTTGAAGAGCATGAGAACAACCTTCCAAAGAACAAGAAGGATATGACACTTAGAACAAAAGAAGACCACTTGAGAGAAAACTCAAGTGATGGTGATCATGATGATCTTGAACTCTTAACAATAAAATTTAAAAAGTTTATAAAACAAGAATCGAAAATTAAAAATGAGCTTAAAAAGAAGAGGTTGCCAAAGAAGAAGAAGACACACAAAACGACTATGGATAAAATGACTACCTCCGAAGATGAGGATAAAACTAGTAAAGGCGAGGGGGCAAACTATGCTTTAACAACTTTTGACAACAAGGTAACCAAAACCCCTTTACTTTATTTTGAAATTAGTTAGTAAAAAATAAAAATAAAAAAATATTGGGATCATGCTAGTAATTTTGAAAATGATAATGATAATTGTATGTTTTATGAAAATACAACAAAATGTCATATATAAATCTAATGCTTGTACAATAAATAAGATTAATCTTATGTATGTTTTTAAGAAGCAATAGTGTGTATCATGTTGATTTCCATATTGCTTTTCAATTTTGATTGAAGATGTCTTATGTTCAATAAAACCATGCTTGATGTTTTAATGAAAATGTTAAGAGGTTTGATATCATGCTTAATGAGTTTATAGTTTGAAATTGTGCATGTTATACCTTGAAAACTTGAAATCATATTTTAATTATCATGCCCAAAGTAATGATGCATAATGATCATGCTTAATGAGTTTATATTTCATAATTATGCATGATAATAATTGTGATTAATGGCTTATTGATCTTTGCCATAATGAAATTTTTTTTCCATTTTAAACGTTGATGCATATTTTTATTTGGCATAAATGAAAAATGCATGCTTGTATAAAATAAATCATATGAATTGAAATAACTACAGAGAGAAAAAGCATTTTTTTCTTGAAAAGTTTCTTTCTCTCTACTTTATTAATTTTTCAAAAAAAGGGATATTGATGAATCTATATGAATGACTTTTATCCAAATATTTCACATATTCTTGAGATTTATGAATCAAAATCTTATATCTCCTATGTTTCTTTTTACCATTTAGTAAAGAGGAGATCTATGAAACTAACCATGATCTTGATAATTATGCTTTGAAACTTTGTGTAAATCAAGATTGTTCATCATGATTCTTTCATTTTATCAAAGAGAATATTTATGAAAATAAATCATAAGTTGTTTTCTCTTAATTTTTCGATACCCACAACTTGAGAAAATGTACTTTGATGCTTGGAACATTGTATGCATAAACTGATTTTTTTTCTTTTATGGTTCAGTACTCCTTTGTATTTATGATTTATATACCTCAGATATGATTGAATCATTGATGTAAATTGTTCTAGATACCTCATTTGTCTTGATTTGAAAAATTGATGTAAAGGGAAAAGAATTACAAAATTGTATTCTTCCCTTCTTTTTGACAATGACAAAGGGGGAGATAAAATTTACTAGCTTGCACAATTCAAGAAGAAGCGAATCACGCTAACTTGCACATTGCAAAGAAAAGTAAATTTGCTAGCTTGCATATTCTAAAATAATGCATTGCTATCTTGCTAGCTTACAATCTCAAGCAAAAGTGTCATCTTGTCTATCTTAAGAAGCAAAACTTGCAACTTGCACATTGCAAAAGGAAGTAAGAATTACTAGCTTTCACACTTCAACAAGTGGCAAAAATGCTATCTTGCATTTGTTTTCAAAAACTTGCTAGCTTAAACATTGTAAAGAAAAGCAAACATGTTAAACTCTGCATATCTCTAAAACTTGCTAGCTTGCATATTCAATATTCGCCACTTCTCCTTTTTGTTGATGACAAAGGGGGAGAAGTTATGATGAACAATCATGCATGGAATGATGTATTGAAATCTTGCATAATTTTATGTTGCATGTAATGATATGATTAATTGGTTATGTCAATATTCATGATACATGTAATATTGAAGTACTTTTATGTTTTAAAATATTACATGATTTTCTAAATTTAAAAGTTCTATCAATATGACGTATTGATAGGGGGAGTTTGGTTTAAACTCCATCATCAATTGGTTGTCATCATCAAAAAGTGAGAGATTATTGAATCTCGGATTTTGACGATGAAACCAATTGATAGTGTTTATGATTTGATCTATGTTTTAAGTGATGTAGGAAGCTTCGATCAAGGAAAGACAATTAAAAGCAAAAAGAATCATGTTAGTTCGGAGTAGAACATGTCATAAGATTGAACGTTGAGCCGGAGGATCAATCGACGTATCGGTAGAAGGCTTCGAGCCATGAGTTCAGGCATCAAGCCAAGAAGAGCAAAAATTACGCTAAGGATATCAGAGTTGCAGAGGTCAACTGGCTGATTGGGCAATAGGCCGCAAGAGAGGACGATGCGCCGAAAATTCGGACGAAGCACCAATGAACCAATGGAATGCCGGACAACATTTGATTAGCTTTATAATAATTATCTAGATTGAAGTATATTTTAAATATGTAAGATTAACTATGATAGCAATCAAGGCATAAAGTAAAATGAAGTCCCAAAGTCGATAACTAGATTTCGTTGGGAGTTCGAGAGTTCATCGGAAGTCCGGATGTTCGTAGGAAGTTCTACCGGAATTGACTGAGAAGTCCAAGAGCTTGCCAAAGAAGCTTATCGAAACTTGCCAAGAAGATTGTCGAGAAGTCCAGGAGCTTGCTAGGAGTCCCTTGGAACATTGCCAAGAGATCGTCGGAAGTTCGCCGGAAGATCGCTGGAAGCTCGCCAAAAGAAACTTAGACTTACTAGACTTATTTAGTTTAGTGTATGCCTTAAAATTCGTAGTTAGCACATAATTGGGTTAAAATTGGGCCAACTTAATTAGGGGCTAATTAGGCCCAAGTTTGGGCTATGTTGGGCCAAGAGAAAAGGCTCAAACAATGACCCAATAAGTAAAACCGTCGTGGCACAGTCTCTGAGACTATGTCAGATGATGGTATCGCTAGTCTGGGTGGTGGTACCACCCAAATCTCTGAGATTGTTAGGTGGTGGTACCGCTCGGAAACAGTCTTCTAGGCGATGGTACCACCCAACATAGGTGGTGGTATCGCTAGGACCCGAAAAATCGGGATGAGACACTTTTAGGCTCCAAGTTTGAATCCGCTTGAGGCCTATAAATACCCCTCTCATCCCTAATTAACATACATATAACTGAGAGCAAAAATAAAAGAAAACACTATTGTAATCTTGTGTGAACTCCTCTCAAAATTTAAGTGTTAGTCTTGTTTAAGAGAGGAGTAAAGGGGGTTGTAAAGGTTCTCTCCTAAACTTATCAAAAGGAAAACCAAGTTATAAAAGGATAGTTGATCTTCGCCCATTGAAGGAAGATCATTAGTGGATGCCGGTGACTTCGACGGAAGAGAAATCGGTGGAGTCAATATAGGTCACGACAATCAAACCACTATAAAATGGTTTGCATTTCGTTTTGAGCAATTTACCTTTACTACAAACTGCTTTACCTTTTTATTGCTTTCACTACGTTCCCATTCACTTTCAAGTTAATATCTTTATGAAACAGTTTTCGTCAGAATCAGGTTTAATCAAAATGAAGATTTTTGAAGCCGGTAATTTTTTCGTTGTACTAATTCACACCCCCACTTAGTGTTGACTCGTTCCTAACAAACTTAATGCTAGGGATTCCTCTTAAAAGTTATTTAGATGAAATTTGGGAGATTAGTTTCATACTTACATGGCCTAATCTTCTTTGTCGAAGCCATACATCATCATTTAAAATTGAAAAGCAAGTTTCATTACAAAACTCATCGAGATCAATAGTATAGACATTGTTGGTCCTTAAGGCAATTACAGATCTATTCATATGTGGTATTTCTATAATGCAAGCATTAGATTCAAACTTAATATTGTAACCTTTATGCTTTAAACCATCTATAATAAAGTATTTTCAATCAAAAGGTTTGATTTATTACCTATATTTTATTTTCCAATAATTTTTTCCTTTGTTGTAGTCTCTAAAGGTGATAAATCTTTCATCTTGGATAGTGAGCTTAGAGAAGTGTGTTGGATCCCTAGTCATATGCCTTGAGCATCTACTATCAAGGTACTATCTCTTTCTCGTAGCTTTTGATTATAAATATATCTATAAGAAAGAGGGTTTTCTTTTAAGTACCTATTTAACCATGGGTTCCTCATAAATAGATCTACCTAACTTATCATTTTGCATTGAGTCATTTAAGGTTCCTTTAGGGACCTAAATTAACTTATGTAGACTACACCTCTTAAATGGACATTTATGAGAATAATGTCTAAATTTGTAATAAAAGTTGCATTTGTTTCGGGGTGAAACATACAAAGTTGAGCCTTTAACAAAGATGGTTGGCTTTTGATGAGTATTACTCATAAAGCCGATTCATCTCTTCTATGAACATGATCTTTATTAGCAACGATCATGTTTAAGGATTTGCTTCATCTATTAAATTTTTCTATGGTTTCGTAATAAAATTTCCTTTTTAAGTGACTCTAACTCTTCACATTGAGTACAAAGAGGTAATATTTCATTATCATGCTTAATCTTTAATCTATCAAATTCGCTAACAAAAGAGGCTTGCTCCTTTTATAATAATTTATATTTTTTACTAACTAATTTATATTTATCAAATAAATCATGAAAAGCATTCAACAATTCATCAAAGGATAAATGAGCTTCAATTGAGTTACTTACCTCGTCGCTAAGCACTATTAAAGCGTAGTTAGTAACTTCTTTGTTGGTTTGTTCCTTGTCTTCGGATGCACTCAAATCGTCCCAAGTAGCTTTTAGCACTTTCTTCTTCTTTGATTGCTTTTTCTTCACTTGGGGACATTCACTTTTGAAGTGCCCCAACTTCTTGTATTCGTAACAAAGTATTTGGTCCTTTTTAAGTTCATTTTTATTTTTAGTGTTATGTTTAGTATTGTTTCTTTTTATGAATTTTTTAATTTTTTTTGTTAGAAGTGCCAAGTCGTCATCATCATCACCATCATCATCATCACTTGAGTTTTCTCTCAAGTGGTCTTCTTGAGTTTTAAGTGTTAAATCCTTCATATTCTTTGGAAGGTTGTTCTCAAGTTCTTCATGTGCATTGCATGTCATTTCGTAGGTCATCAAAGACCCGATAAGTTCTTTGAGTGGAAAGTTGTTTAAGTCCTTGGCTTCTTGAATTATAATTAATTTAGGATCCTAACTCTTTAGAAGGGATATTAATATCTTGTTAACTAGTTCAAAATTAGAAAAACTTTTACCAAGTGCTTTAAGGCCATTGATGACATCTGTAAACCGAGTGTACATGTCTCCAATGGTCTCACTTGGTTTCATACGAAACAATTTATAACTATGAACCAAAAGATTGATTTTTGACTCCTTAACCCTATTTGTGCCTTCTGTTAGGATCGAGTCGGTACTAAGAGGGGGGGAATTAGTGCAACGGTAAAATTACGTTGAGTCAAAAATATTCATACGATAAAAATGTATCGGAAAGATGCTTAACTTGAAAGCGTACGAAAGCATAGTGAAAGTAAGAATTTAGTTTGCAATATAAGGAAAAAAGCATTAAAGAAGAACCATTTTATAGTGGTTATGTCGTTATGACATATATCCACTCTAGATTCTCCTTCACTTGAGGCCATCGGCTTTCACTACTAATCTTCTTTCAATGGGCAAAGATCAACTACCCTTTTACACCCCCTTCTCCTTTTTATAGGTTTAGGACACAACCTTTCATAAGCACTCACTCCTCCCTAAATAAAATTCTAAACAAAAGTAATTACTATAGCATTTTCCTACTTTTAAACTCTATGTGCTTGTGCATGTTAACTAGGGATGAGAGAAGTATTTATAAGTTCTAAATGGATTCAAACTTGGAGCCAAAACTAGTCTCATCCCGGGTCTTTGGGGTACTGGCAATACCACCACTTATGATGGGCGGTACCACCGCCTGCAGCATTGACACTAGGTGGTACCACTGCCCAATCTAGCGGTACCACCACCAGACACCTTGCCATTGGGTAGTACCACCACCTAGTCTGGTGGTACCACCACCTAACAGTCTCACAGACTGTGCCACGATGGTTCTACCTGTTGGGTCACTGTTTGGGTCTTTCATTTGGTTCAGTACAGCCCAAACTTGGGCCAAACTGGCCCTGAATTGAGTTGGCCCAATTTCAACCCAATTATGCCTAAAACCTACTTTTATCTAGATAATATTTATAAAGCTTGAATCAAATATTGTCTATCATGTCATTGGTTCATCAACGCTTCGTCTGATTCTTCGGTGCATCACTCTTGCAGCCTATTGCTCAATCGGCTAGTTGACCTTCGCAACTCCGATTTCCTTGACATAATTTTTGCTCTTCTTGGCCCGATGCCCGAACCTATGGCTTGAAGCCTTCTGCCAATACATCGACCTATTCTCCGACTCGATGTATAATCTTCTAATATTTTCTACTCCGACCCAACATTATTCTTCTAACTTTAATTATCTCTCCATGATTGAAGCTTCCTACGTCACTCAAAACATAGATCAAATCATAAACACATCAATTGGTTTCATTATCAAAATCCAAGATTCAACAATCTCCCCCTTTTTTATGATGACAATTAATTGATGATGGAGTTAACCTTACCTATAACATCCCCCATTTTTTTAAAAAAATTTATAGATGCTTGTTTGTAAATATGAGGATTAGCTAATAATTCTTTTGTATCAAATAATTTTATATTAAAAGTGTATGGCTAGGGACCTAAATGTAAATATTAAAAAATTGATATGATTTGTCAAAGATTTAAATTAAGTTAAAAAAAAGATGAGGACACGGTCACTAGCTAACGTAAGTATGGTGCCACCTATGTTTATTCTATGGATGACACATAAGCCCCTTTCATGCATACTTACCATATTACACCCCTTGTGTTTGTCAAACCCAAGTAATTAGATGAAAGATTAAAGAAAAACTTAAGATAGTTACTATAGCGTGGGTTTGAGAAGAGAAGGGAAGAGGAATTGAAGAAGAAGCTTTGCTTGAGGTTTTGCATCAATTTCCCCATATTTAGGAATCAAACTTTTCTAAGGCAAGTGTTCTAACCCCATCCCATAATAATCCTAATCTTTATTTTTATTTTAATTCTACATAATTCGAAAGATTTCAGCTTAGCACTAGACATTTCTTTTGTTTTGATACAAAGCCATGAATCTATAATTTTTCAGTAATCTGACCTCTATGCATTGTTTAGGACCTAACTTTTAGCACTAAACTCTGATTTAGGCAAAACTAATCCATTTGAAAAATATCTTTATTTTGATACCATATTGAATGATTTGGAGTTTAAATGCCTACTAAAACTTTTGTTTCAATTAACCCTACATATTTTGTAAAACAAGGATTGTAATTTATGACCTTGTATTGCTTAACTGCTTATAACTTTCTGTTGGGAACACAAATTCATGTAAAGTATATTTATTAAAAACTAGACTCAAAAGTCTTTCTGTCCTTACCTGATTTAAAATTTTTGGAATAAAATGTGAACTGAAACATCTGTTCTCATCGACCTTGTGGATTCAGTAAAACAAAGCTAATGCTTTCATACCTTTCGCTACGAAATTATTTATAACTCCCTATTGTAAACTCCAATTCATGCAAAGCTTAATTTACTAAAAACTATATTGACACATATTTCAAATGACACCTATTTTGTATAAATTAGAGCATAATTGGTTATCCAAATAATTCATATAATATTCCTCAAATTCCTTCTCTTTGGAATTTGATTTCAGCAAAAACTTTTACTTCAATTGAGCTTTACATTATTGCTTTAAATTTCTATCTACTGTTGTCCTTTAATTATTTGTATACATGATTTTATTATGTAAAGCTCATATCGCAATGCTTCGTATAGGCCCATGCATTCCGTTGTTCTGCATGTGTTTCCGATATGTCCAAATTATATTATTCATACTGTCCTTTTGTACTCTGGTGTTTATGAGATAAATGTGAACCTTTGCTAGAAATAGTAAAGAGAGTTATACTTAAAGCCTGCGATGCTCTGCCAGCCCCCTATGACTTCACTCAAACGTGGGTGGATGGAGCTCCCAAACATGGGAGACTTATGTTTAGTGGTTATTTAGAAATAGATAAACCATATTTTGTTATGATCCCACTTCACCTTTTATGTGTTTGATATGATATCTAAAGCTTTGTTTATGTGTTTCTATGCATGCTTTAGATAAGAATGAAATGAATACAACATTATATGTGTCATTTGAGCTTCTGTTTTTTTTTTTTTTTGACATGCTTTGAAATGTTTACATGTCTTTGATATGCTTTGACATATTCCATATGTCATGGATATACTTCTTATGCTAATAATATGCTCCAATTAGCCCTTACTCTATTGTTATGAACAAAACATGCTTTGAACGATACAACATTGTAATTATGCATTCGACGAGTGGCTATCTTTGAACTCTTGTATCTTTGCCTTGTATTTTGAAACCTTATTTGTTCGAAACTATCCTCTTTACCATGGATATGTTAGTCACTTGCTGAGCTTTATATGCTCGCTCTGTTGCTATATAATTTTTTCAAGATAGCTTGTTGCTCGCTAAAATATTTAAATTGGGCTGAGGTAGTGGAAGGCTAGAAGATTTTTGGGGTAAATCTTTTGTAGTTGAAAGATGGTTAATCTATAAGTATATTTTATATGTAATGAAATATTAATAACAAATCTGGATTGATGTATCTTGTAAATGTTTGAAAAGTACCTCTCATATCGGGATTGTTGGGAATGTTAAGTTTAAATTGTATAATGATATAAACATGTGGTACATGTTGGTTTTGTGATTGTATAGATTCCCACAACTATGGATTTATGATGTAGTTATGGTATAGTTGTGTTGGTTTTGAATTTTATGAATCATTAAGTGATATGATGTATAATTATAGGCTGCACAGGTTTTATGAAGTGTGCATTGTAGAGGTGAATTCTGACTTGAATTTTTCTTAGTGGCCTTGTATTTGGATCTGGATTGTTTATTAAATTATAATATTATCAATTTTGAGTTAGGTTCACACTTCGTGAATGAGAATTAAATTCAGGGGGCATGACATTACCTCCCCCTACCGATATGTCATATTGATAGAACCTTGAATTTAAGTCACAATAATATTTTATCATGAATATTTACAACACATTATATGCATATGATTGCATTGCATGCATCATTATCATAAGTTTTGCATGCATCATCATAAATATTTCAAATCATCATGGTATCAAAATATCAAAGTATATTACATCCTACCATGTATGATTCTCATATCATCATATCTTCTCCCCCTTTGTCATCAACAAAAAGGAGAAGTGCAACAAGCTTAGTGAGTTCTTTCTTCTCTTTTGAGAAGTGCAAGCTAGCAATTTTTTCCTTTCTTTGTAATGTTTGAGCTAGCAAATTTTGCTTCCTTTGCAAAGCGCAAGCTAGCAAAATTTTCATCATATAAAAGTTAGCAAAATTTTTGCATATCTTGAGATAGCAACTTTTTTCTTCTCTTTACAATGTGCAAGCTAGCAATTTTTTACTAATTTTTGTGATGCACAAGATAACAAGACTTTCTCCCCCATTGTCATTATCAAAAAGAAGGAAAGAATACAATGTTGTAATTATTTTTCCTTTACATCAATTTCCAAGTCATAATAAAGATAAAGTATCATTCTTAATTCAATATGTTTGTGCAATATTATAGTTTCAAATTAAAATATGCACAATTTTAAAACCTTACATTTCGTCCTTAATTCATGCATGATACTAAAAATAAATCAATCATCACTATAGGCATATCATACATGATACTCAAGCATTCATGATATATTATTTTGGGCATAACATTTATGATGCTAAGACATTAAATTTTTTAAGCATTTATCACTTCATGCATTAAATCAACATTTTGATCATGATACTAAACATTCATCATCATTTATTTTCTACCCCTTTATCATCAACAAAAAGGAGAATCATTCAACAATGCAAGTATTTAAAAGCATGTCAAGTAAGTTTTACACCAATTTATCCAAGCTAGCAAAAAGGAGAAGTTAAGCAAAAATTTTGCATGAAAAATGAGAAGCTAGCATTTTTGCTTAAGAGCTTTTCGGTTCTTCTTAAGATGTGCAAGTTTCTTTCTTCCTTTATCATAAAAAGATAAGAAGAAGAGGAAGAAGAGTAAGGGAGAAATTCATTCTCCACGAAAAAGAAAAATCAAGAACCAAATTCATGAAAAGATTTGAACCAAGTCAAATCCATAATAAATGAGTTTTATTGAATCAAGCTTCTATTTTAGCAAAGAGAAAGGATTCATTCAAAGGATCAAGATGTCCATACAAAATCAAATCCCTATTCTTATAAATGATCATCACATACTAAAAGCCCATGAATAAAAATTCTTCTTTCATAAGAAGAGTGAGGAAGAATTCATGGGAAAGGATCATTAAATGAAGGATAAAAAATTCATGAATATAACTTCAAAAATCAAATCCCTTTTCCTGTAAATAGAAGGAAGAAGGATTCAAAAGAATTAATTAAGTCATTAATCCAAAAATTGATGAATCAAGGGTCTTCTTTTATAAATAGAAAGATGATGTCGATTTAAAAAGAAAATTGAAGTTATTTAGCATTTGGAATTCATGCATTTGGAATATTTAGCATGCCTAATTCTCTTCTAATGAAATCAAACTATTCCTCATTTAATTTTAAATCATCAAATCATCAAAATCACTTTTAAGAGATTTATAAAAAATAACATAAATAGATTCATTAATCTCTTTTTGAGAAATCGATAAGATAGTGATAGAGAAATTTTTAATAATGCATTCATATTTTAATTATTTTAATTCATGTGATTGATTTCATACAAGCATGCCCAAATTTCTATTTTTTATTTTTATGTCAAAATAAAAATATGTATCACCGTTTAAGACCGAAAAATAAATTTCATCATCAAAATCATCATGACTAAAAATATAACACATAAGGCTTCTTGAAACAATAGATTTGATTTATCATTTTAATTCCAATGATAATACATTTTACTTTTTATGTGTTTTATGTGATTGATTTCATATAAGTATGCTCAAGTTTTTCTTATCAAAACCAACAAATTTCATCACCAAAATCATCATGACTAAAAATATAACACATAAGGCTTCTTGAAACAAAAGATTTGATTTATCATTTTAATTCCGATGATAATACATTTTACTTTTTATGTGTTTTATGTGATTGATTTCATAAAAGTATGCTCAAGTTTTTCTTATCAAAACCATCCATCATGTTTAAAACCAAAAAGCAATACAAAATTATCAAGATACACATAATCATTTCTTATAACATACAAGGAATTAATCTTATTTGATGTGTAAGTATTATTACAAAACATGCAATTATCATAATATATATATATATATATATATAAACTAATCATGAAAAGTACTAAGTAATTTCATGGTAAGGAAAAAGAGATTCAATTGAGTCGTTTACCTTATTGACGAAAGTCATTAAGATGTAGTTTGCCACCTCGTATTTATTGGTTTACTCCTCATCTTCGGATGAGCTTAATTTGTCCCAAGCCGCCTTGAATACTTTCTTCTTCGGGTAACTTCTTTTAAAGTTCATTTTATTCTTTAATTCTTATTTTAAGAATTTTTTTAGCTTTATTGTGATGAGTTCAAGGTCATCAACATCATCACTTGAGTCATCACTCAAGTGGTATTCTATTGTATGAAGTGTCAAATCCTTCATGTTCTTTGGAAGGTTGTTCTCAAGTTCATCATGTTCAACATGTGTTATACAACTCATTTCATAGGTCATTAAAGACCCAATAAGTTTTTCAATCGGAAAATAGTTCAAGTTCTTCAATTCTTGAATAGCTATTATAGGATCCTAATTTTTAGGAAGGGATCTTAGTATTTTGTTAACAAGTTCAATGTTATAAAAACTTTTACCAAGTGATTTTAAACTATTGATGACATCCATAAAATAGGTGTATATGTCAACAATAGTTTCGCTTGGCTTTATACAAAACATTTCAAAATCATGTATCCAAAGATTAATCTTCAAATTTTTAACTCTACTAGTGTTTTCATGTTTGATTTCAAGTGTGTCAAATCTCATAAGCCGTTTCGCAAATAGAAACTCGATTGAATTCATTTTTATCTAAGGCACAAAATAAAGCATTTATAGTTCTATCATTTCAAGAGAAAGTCTTCTTCTCCAAATCATTCTAATCGTTGGAAGAGAAGACTTTTAAAATCCATTTTCAACAATATTTCATAAATCAAGATTCAACGAAAATAAAAAAAACTCTCATTCGAGTTTTTTAATATGTGTAGTATGTCTCATTGAACATAAGAGGACGAATGATAGAGTAACTCTCTTGAAAGCTGAAAAGAGTTATTTCTCTTGGGTGTTAAACCAAATGAGAAAATTTTGGCTCTGATACCAACTGTTAGGATCGAGTCGGTACTAAGAGGGGGGGGGGGGGAATTAGTGCAGTGATAAAATTACGTTGAGTCAAAAATCTTCATACGATAAAAACGTATCGAAAAGATGCTTAATTTGAAAGTGTACAAAAGTGTAGTGAAAGTAAGAATTCAGTTTGTAATATAAGGAAAAAAACATGAAGGAAATGCAAACCAAATTTTTATAGTGGTTCAGTCATTGTGACTTACATCCACTCCTGATTCCTCTTCACTCGAGGCCACCGGCTTTCACTACCGATCTTCTTTTAATGGGAAAAGATCAATTACCCTTTTACACCTCTCTTCTCCTTTTCATAGGTTTAGAAGAATATTTTACAAGCACTCACTCCTCCCTAAACATAATTCTAAACTTAAAACTAGAGGATGGGATCTCTCAAGTGATTGCTACAACGTTTTTCTACTTTTAAGCTCTTTGTGCTTGTGCATGTTAACTAGGGATGAGAGGGGTATCTATAGGCTTTAAATAGATTCAAACTTGGAGCCAAAACTAGTCTTATCCTAGGTCATTGGGGTACTGGCGGTACCACCGCTTATGCTGGGTGGTACCACTGCCTACAGCACTGATACTAGGTGGTACCACCGCATGACACCTTGTCACTGGGTGGTACTACCAATCGGTACCACCACCAGACATAGTTTGGAGACTATGCCATGACGGTTCCACCTGTTGGGTTACTGTTTGTGCCTTTCACTTAGCCTAGCACAATCCAAACTTGGGCCCAACTTGTCACGGACAAACTTCTAAACAAGATGTTTGATATAATGCTTATGCATGTCCGTATCTTTTGGTATGTTCATACTTTGCCTAGCATGTAGAGGGACAGCCGAAGGCTTAATAGTCCATTTTAGTTGGGTTTGGTGGCTGTTTTAGGCTTGTAAATAAAGGTTGTGTCATATGGACACTTGTGAGAGATTTTCAGTCTATAATGGACCATTTTAACCCTTTGTTGTGCAACTATTCAGAGCTTATAAAGTCTGTTTGTAATTTACATTATCTATGAAGTGTTTCCTGGAATGTTTGCTTGTGGATCCCGAGTGAGGCATTTTCTCTAACCCATTTTCTCTTTTGTGGGTCCTAAGGGATCATGGGAGGCTTCGGGGAGGCTGACCTTTGCGGACAGACACGCAAGGGTGCCGCACAACTTAGGTAAAACTAGCTAAGTCCGTGGTAGATGGTATCAGAGTGGGACAAGCACTCATAGAAATACTTAGCATGCAAATATGGGGGACCTAGCGGGGCTGCGTTGAGGGCAGTCAGCACATGCGCGACTGTTTGGGGGAAAACGAGCATGGAGATGTAGAGAAAAGGAATAGCTTGGAAGAGCGGGCATCTGAGATTGGCATTCAGAAGAATGGCTAACCCTTCGCGCAAGAGGCACAATGAGAACAGGCAAGCTTGGAAGAATGCGGAGCACACAAAGGATGGGATGGTTGAGTTTGAGCTACGGCTCAACGTTGACAACTATACTTGATGGTGCTCAAGACAAGCGAGGCACTTGGTAAAGGATGAGACCATGCAAGGTGAAATGAGTTTCTTAGCGACTGAAAGTGTTGTGCAAAGCTCACAAAGGTGAGGGGAATTGCTAACTCAAAGAATTTGGTACTCACACATGGGTTTATATGCGGACAATGGAATGTTCGTGGCCATCCCAAGGTAACCGAAACTCGACGCCATGGAGCATTGAAACTTTCTCTTTGGCATATGAAGGATACGTCCATAGGAGGCTGAAGTATGCAACGAGTTCAATATGTTGCTAGGCCTTGAGTAGTGCAACGGGGGCTATATTGACGTGGAGTTGTAATCTAGCAAGTGTGTTTGCAGGAGACAGAACAATGTATAGTTTGTTTAGCAAATCAGAGTAGTCTAAGGGGATGGTGGTCTCCTAAACGAAGAGAGATGTTGCTCCAACGGGATAGTTATCTAGGAGGGATAAGTCCTGGCTCTCCAAAGGAAGAATCATGTGGGATGGACCTCACATGTTGAGAAGGAGTACCTCAATAAACAACAACTCCACGAAGCTCAATGGACTGAACAAGCGGCGAGAAGTCGTCGCATGATCTCGCTCGAGAGAATGCATTGCAAGATCAAGTAGGGGAGCGACCCAAAGCAACACAAAGGTAGGCATACTTGGAGTCGATATGGAGATTTGACTCAAGGGAGGGCTGACCCGTGGAATGGTAGGTGTAAAAGCCACCATCAACTCAATGCAAAACGAGGAAAGGAGCAACTTGGGTGTAACTTGGCGAAGTACCCAAGCTGCATGAAGGGAGCCAGCATAGAAGATGGAACATAGAGTGGAGGCACAATACTTTCCTTGGACAGAGGTCAAGGACATGAACTCTTGCAGAGGCAAGAGTAGGATCATGTTGTTTTATGGGTCCTTCATTCTGACGAAGTATACTCATCTTGTATGGTGCCAAAGACGACGGGAGCTTTTAGGCACATGCACCTTATCTCGGAAAAGCATTTGATGGAGGAACTAAGGTGACTCAATTTACGGAGGCGAAGTTGGGTTTAGAAGGCCTTGGCACGGGGCAAGAGGACGCGGAGGCGAGTACTCTTGAAGAATACGCCATAGTATTATCATTCAAGTTGCCATGAAGGAAGCGGTGTGCAGCGGAAATTGTGCTGGTAGGGGTAGAGGCCTAGGATCCAGATAATGGTGCACTAATTGTAGCGAAGTCATGGGACTTCGGGAGCTACTTGACGACGGACTGTCCTAGAATGGTGCTTCATCTAGGTGTGACCCAAGAGTGGGTGGATGAAGGTCGATTGTCAAAGGAGCAAACAAAATCAAAGGTGGAAGAGACCTTGCGATGTATTGGCAGAGGCCACACATAGAGGGATCACAATTCGAGTTCATCCTACAAGGATCAAAATGTAATGGAGATGCCACCAAGAGGCGACATGGTGCAGTGGATCGTGGTGAAACAGTTCATGACAATGCGATACACATGAATCTAGTCCCGTGAGGGACTAGATCATACGGAGGTATGATCGGGAGTTATTGGAAGCTCAACTTCGGTGAACAACACGACGGCAAGAAGGGCTATGGATTCAAGGAGTGAAGACCATTAACTATCAATGGTACCACTGCCCAGTCTAGACAGTACCACTGCTGAGATCACTTGAGAGATCGAGTCTCAGGCGGTGCCACCGCTTAACGTGGCTTTGGGTCACTGAGTGGGCCAAAAAGTAGGCCCAATTTAGTCCTAATTTGGGCCCAATTGGCCCCTAACTGAGTTAGTAGGCTTTCTCCCAAACCTAACTCAAATTAAGACCTAACTATATCAATTAGGGATAAACAATTATAATTAAGCATTCTAGTTGTCTGGCACGTCAATTGTTCATCTAAACTTCTAGCAAAACTTCCAACACACTTCCGATGAACTCTCAGCGAGCTTTCGATGAACATTCGGCACATCGATTAGATATTTGACGTATCGCTCGATCCTTCGGTATGTTGACTCATGCAACATCCGTTCTCGATGTATACTCTGATTCTTCCGACCCGATGTCCAATCTTTGACTCTGACCCAACGTCCAATTCTTTCGTAATTGTTTTGCATTTTCTCACGAAGTTAGTCTTGCGTCACTTATCTCAACACATGGATTAGATCATTAATTTATCAATTGATTTT
Source organism: Musa acuminata AAA Group (assembly GCF_036884655.1). Lineage (NCBI taxonomy): Eukaryota > Viridiplantae > Streptophyta > Magnoliopsida > Zingiberales > Musaceae > Musa > Musa acuminata. Next base: position 18,329,040 of record NC_088346.1, on the reverse strand, counting down.
ATCATCAAAATTTGAGACTCAACAAGAGTAAGTGAATTAAGCAATTAATTCAAAAAGTAATAGCAATAAAAAGCAAAACAGAAATGCACATCGAATTTATAGTAGTTTGGTCATCGTGACTTATGTCCACTATCGATTTCTCTTCCGTCGAGGTCATTAGCATTCACTAATGATCTTTTTTCAATAGGCGAAAACCAACTATCCTCTTTATAACTCTTTTTAATTTTTACAAGTTTAGAAGATAACCTTTATAAATCTCACACTTCTCTTAGAATGATCACAAAACTTTAAGGACGAGAAGAAGTACACTTAGCACTTTTTTACAACTTTTCAACTTAGAATTATAAGACTTTTTATTCTCTTTTCATGCTTCCTCAAGCAGAACCATGGAATGTGTTTTTAACATTTGAGCTTCTTAATGGCTGAAAAACTTATTTTAAATCTTGGTTCATAAAAATTAAATCCTTATATCACTTACATTATTTTTAGCATCATTTTCAAAATAGTGTTGATACAAGGATTGCTTAAAATAATGTAAAAAATCTTAGGACATCTTTGAATAGTACTTAGATAGACATATATAAGACTTTTTCTATTTTTAAAATTTTTATGATATTTTTCTGGGTTATTCGGCATGTGAACAGTTTAGGATTTTTCTAATTTATACGTTTTTTTATTTTCACAAAAATATGATACATCCATAGAATATTTTTAATATTCGAGCTTCTTAACCGGTGGGAAACCTATCCTAAAAATTGAGTTTACAAAAACCAACCCCTTTATCACTTACATTGTCTTTGTGGTCATTTAAAAAATAATATAACTGATACAACGAATATTCATAATTATGTGAAAATTTCTATACACCTTTGAATAGCACCCATATAGACATATATGAAATTTTCTTATTTCAGAGATTTTTTGATTTTTTTGGGTTATTTAACATGTAAACAGATTGAGAATTTTTAAATCTTTCTAAGTTTTTTAATTTTTATTAAAATATGATGCATCTATGGAATATTTTTTGACATTTTAGCTTCTTAACAAATGGAAAACCTATCCTAAAATTTGATTTACAAAAATTAATCCCTTTTATCACTTATATTATTTTTAGGTCTTTTCAAAAATAATATAACTGATACAAGGACTGGTTATAATCATACAAAATTTTTGGGACACCAACAAATGACATTCAGATAGACATATATGAGATTTTTTATTTAAAAATTCTTTTGATATATTTTTGAGTTTTTCAGCATGTGAACAATTTAAAATTTTTCTAATTCTTCTAAGAGTTTTTTATTTTTATCAAAATATAATGCATTTGCATTTTTAACATTTAAGCTTTTTAATAGGTGAGAAATCTATCCTAAACATTTGGTCCAAAAAACCCCACTCCTTATATCACTTACATTGTTTTTAGGTCATTTGAAAAAAATAATATGACCGATATAAGTGGTATGAAATTTTTAAAACACTTTTGAATAGCACCCAAATGGACATATGTGAGGTTTTCTTACAATTTTCTACGTTATTCAATATGTAAATAGTTTAGAATTTTTTTAATTTATTTATTTTTTTAATTTTTATCAAAATATGATGCATTTGTGGGTTGAATGTCGGATTTTGATTATGAAACCAATTGATAGTGTTTATGATTTAATCTACGTTTTGAGTGATGTATGATACTTTGATCAAGGAAAGACAATTAAAGTAGGAAGAATCATGTTGGACTAGAGAAATATATGTTAGAAAATTGGACGTCGAGCCAAAGGATCGGTCGACATATCGATAGAAGATTTTGGACCATGAGTTTGGGCATTAGGCCAAGAAGAGTGGATATTATGCTAAGGAAATCGGAGTTGCGAAGGTCAAATGGCCGATTGGGTAATAGGCCGCAAGAGAGAACAATGTGCCGAAGAATCAGACGAAGCGTCGATGAACCAATGACATGCCGGACAATATTTAATTAGCTTAGTAATAATTATCAAGATAGAAGTAGGTTTTAAGTGTACAGGATTACCTATGATAGCAAGGCATAAAGCAAAATGAAGTCCCAAGTAAAGAATGTGAATTCGTTGGGAGTTTGAGAGTTCGTCGGAAGTCTGGACGTTCGTTGAAAATTCTACTGGAATTGATCGAGAAGTCCAGGAGCTTGCCAAAGAAGCTCATCGGAACTCACCAAGAATATTGTTGTGAAGTTCAGGAGGTTGTCGGGAGTCCGTTAGAACATTACCGAGAGATTGTCGGAAGTTAGTTGGAAGATCATCAGAAGCTCACCAAAGGTAACCTAGACTAACCAGACCGGATTAGCTTATTATATGTCTTAAATTTCATAGTTAGCATATAATTAGAAAAAAATTGAGCTAACCCAATTAGGGGTCAGTTGGGCCCAAGTTTGGGCTATATTAGGTTGAGTAAAAAGGCCCAAATAATGACCCAATAGGTGGAACCGACGTGGCACGGTCTTCGAGACTGTATCAAGCGGTGGTACCACCCAGACGAGTGGTACCACCACCCAAACTCAGTCTTCAAGACTATCAGGTGGTGATACCACCAGTCTGGGCAGTGGTACCACCTAGTGTAGGCTGTAGGCGGTGGTACCGCCCATACCCTAAAATTTCAGGGATTTAAATTTTGGCTCCATTTTTGAAGCCATTTGGGATCTATAAATACCCTAGCTATTCCTACATAGAGAAGCAAGAAAAGTGAACAAAAACTTTATGTTTCTAGAGTTGAAAACCCTTGTAAAGTACAGAGTCCCTCCTCCTAAAGTTTAGAGATCATTCTAAGGGAGAGTGTGAGGGAAGCTTTATAAAAAAGGGGTGTAAAGGTTCTCTCCTGAGCCTGCAAAAGGAGAATAGAGTTGTAAGAAGGAGGTTAATCTTTGCCTATTAAAGGAAGATCGTTAGTGGAAGTTGGTGGCCTCAATGGAAGAGGAATCGGTGGAGTGGATGTAGGTCACGATGACCGAACCACTATAACTCAGTTTGTATTTACTTTTTTCAATTTATATTTACTATAAACTACCCTTCTTTACTTGCTTTACATCCAATACACTCTTCCATATACTTTCAAGTTAACATATTCCAAAACGGGTTTAATCGCAATGAGATTTTTAAACTGACATAATTTTTACCACTATACTAATTCACCCCCCCCCCTCTCTCTTAATACCGACTCATTCCTAACAGTTAGTATCAGAGCCTGATTTTGTTCATTGGTTTAACACCTAAGAGAAATGTTTCTTTTTGGTTTTCAAGAGGGCTTTTATCTCATTCGTCCTCCCATATTCAATGGGATGGACGACACTTATTGGAAAACTCGAATGAGAGTATTCTTGCTTTCGTTGAATCTTGATTTATAGCATATAGTCAAATTTGGTTTTCAAAAGTCTTCTCTTACAATGAACAATTGGAATAAGTTGGAGAAGAACACTTTCTCTTTAAATGTAAAGGCTATAAATGCCTTATTTTACGCCTTAGAAAAAAATGAATTCAATCGGGTTTCTATGTGTGAAATAGCTTTCGATATTTAGCACATTTTTGAAATCACACACGAAGGCACTAGTAGAATAAAAGACTCTAAGATAAACCTTTTGATGCATGATTTTAAACTTTTTCAAATGAAACCAAGTGAAACCATTGTTAACATGTACACCCGTTTTACGGATGCTATCAATGACTTAAAAGCTCTTGGCAAATGTTTCTCAAATTTTAAACTTATTAACAAGATATTAAGATCCCTTCCAAAGAGTGGAATCCGGAAGTAACAATAATACAAGAGACAAAAGATCTTAATGATTTTCCACTTGAAGAACTTTTTGATTCATTGATGACATATGAAATGACGCACAATGTATAAAATGAACATGAGAACAACCTTCCAAAGAACAGGAAGGACTTCACACTTCGAACAATAGAAGACAATTCGAGTGAAAGCTTAAGTGACGGTGAACTCGAACTCCTCACTATGAAATTTAAAAAGTTCATGAAACAAGAATTAAAGAATAAAAATAAACTTAAAAAGAACGTAACTACTTAGTATGAATGCAAGAAGAAGGAAGCACTTTAGGATGAATCGAGCTCATCTAAAGACGAGGAGAAAACCAACAAAAACGAGGTAGTAAACTATGCCCTAATGGCTTTCGACGATGAGGTAATCAAAATCTCCTTAGTTTACTTTGAAATTACTTGATGTTTTTCATGAGTTATTTTTTTTAGTTTAGAAAAATTATATAATTTTTTTTAAAAAATTCATGTTTAATGATGTAATCATGCTCATCTTTCTAGTAATTTTGAAAAGTGATCATAACAATTGTATAAAAATATAATAAAATATTAATCTAATATTGGTACACCTAGTAAGATTAATCTTATATATGTGTTTAAGATGTAAGAATGTGTATTTTGATGATTTCCATATAGCTTGTCGATTTTGATTAAAGATGCCTTATGAAACCAATGATCTAATAATGCATAATGAGTTTATATTTCGAAATTATGCATGATGATTTTTATGATTCATGGCTTATTGAATTTTGTCGCAATGAAAGTTACTTTTTTGATTTTAAATAAGATGGATGGTTTTCATATAAAAAAAACTTGAGCATATTTATATGAAATCAATCACATAAAATGAAACACATAAAAAGAAAAATAAATTATCATTGGAATCAAAATGATAAATCAAATCACTTTTTTAAAGAAGCCTTATGTTTAATATGTCATTTTTTTTATCATGATGATGAAATTTGTTTTTTCGTTTTAAACGTTGATGCTTGTTTTTATTTGGCATCAAAATTTGGGGCATGCTTATATGAAATCAATCATATGAATTGAAACACTAAAAAGAGGAAAGCTTTCTCCTTAAATTTTTTTTTTTAAATGAGATTAATGAATCTATTTATGTTATGAATTTTGTGAACTATGAAATTGATTTTGATGATTTGAATTTAATAGGTTTTATCGAAATCATGTTCTTGATTTCTTGAGATTTATAACTTGAAATTATTTATGAATCAAGATCTCTTATTATGTGTTCTCGTATCTTCTTATTGAGATTTATCCAAATTAATCATGGTTTTTCTCTTGATTTCTTAGAATTAATAATATACGATTACCTTTGACGATCATTGATTATTTGATAATCTAAGATATATTTTTGTTATTTACTAAAAAGAAGATTGATCAAGATGAATCATTTACGAATTGACCTTTCTTGATCTTTCATCTTTCATGTCATAATTTTTATATGATTACCTTTGTATTTATGTGATGCTTAGAGCATTGATGAAAAAAGAAATAAATTACACCATTAAAAATTCTTCTTTCTTGTTTACAATAAAAAGGGGGAGAAAGAAAATCGCTAGCATCTCAAGAGATTGATAAATCAACTTATGTCATTTTAAATCTCTTGAAAATATTTTTGATGACTTGATGATTTGAATTTAAATGAGTTTTATTCAAATCATGATCTTGATTTCTTAGAATTACTTAAGATTTTTTTTAATTGAGATATCTTCTTTGTACTCCTATGATTTTTTATTGGTATTTTATTTATAGGGGAGATTTGTCAAGATAAATCATGTCATTTAGTATTCATGACTTAATCTTTCATGATCTTTGATATTTTATCTTTCATGATATAATTTGTATGTACAATTCATTGTATTCATAAAATATATCTTATCACCAAAATTTTCTTTATATCTTCCATGTGATGACATGAATATTTATACCTTTGTGCTATTCCCCTCACTTTTCATTCTCGAATGATTTCTTGCATTAATGAGAATATTTGTCCAAATGAATCATAATGTATCCTTGATTATTTTTACATAACTTGAGATGATGTGCTTTGATGTTTGGAACACTGAATACATAAATTGATTTTTTTTCATGTTTAGATACTCCCTTGTCTTCATGAAATATAACTTATCACCAAATTATTTTTTCTTGTTATTCTTTATGTGATGATTTGAAAATTGATGAAAATGGAAATGAATTGCACCATTATATTTTTATTCCCTTCTTTTTGCCAAAGACAAAGGGGGAGAAAATTAATTATAAATGTTTGGTATCATGAATGCTTTAGTATCATGTATGATATGCCCATAGAGTTGATTTATTTTTTGTATCATTAATAAAATAAGGATGATCTATAAGGTTTTAAAATTATGCATGTTTTAATTTGAAACTATAATAATGAACAAACATATTGCAATTAAGAATGATACATTATCTTTATCATGATTTAGAAATTGATGTAAAGGGAAAAGGATTACAAAATTGTATTCTTCCCTTCTTTTGACAATGACAAAGGGAGAGAAAAATTGCTAGTTTTCACATCATAAAGAGAAGCAAAAGCTTACTAATCTCAAAAGATGTAAAACTTTGCCAACTTTCACATGTGTAAAATTGCTAACTTGTATATTTCAAGAAGAAAAAGTTGCTTTCTTGAACATCTTAAATATTGCTAGCTTACAGGATGTAAAAAAGAAAAAACTTGCCAGCTTGCATGATGAAAAACTTACTAGAATTGCTAGCTTTGACTTTGTAAAGGAAGCAAAAATTGCTTTCTTGAACATCTTAAATATTGCTAGCTTACATGATGTAAAAAAGGAAAAACTTGCCGGCTTGCATGATAAAAAACTTACTAGAATTGCTAGCTTGGACTTTGTAAAGGAAGCAAAAATTGCTAACTTGCATTTCTCAAAAGAGAAAGAACTCACTAGGTTGCATATTCTAAAGTGATGAAAATTTTGCTAAATCACTGAGCTTGCATATTTCTAAATCTTAAAAGTTGCACTTCTCCTTTTTTTGTTGATGACAAAGGGGGAGAAAATACGATAACAATCATGCATGAAATTATGTAATTGAATGATTTGATTATGCATGATTTTATGATGACGTGCTGTAAATATTCTTGATTAAATTTGCTTTGACTTGAATTCAACTTGAATTCAAGGTTCTATCAATATGCCATATTGATAGGGGGAGTTAAGGTTAATTTCGTCATCAATTAGTTATTATCATTAAAAAGGGAAAGATTATTGAATCTCGGATTTTGATGATGAAACCAATTGATAGTGTTTATGATTTACTATGCATTTTGAGTGATGTAGGATGCTTCGATCAGGGAGAGATAATTAAAGTAGGAAGAATCATGTTGGACCGGAGAAAAATATGTCAAAAGATTGGACGTCGAGCAGAATGATTGATTGACGTATCGATAGAAGGCTTTGGGCCATGAGTTCAGGAATCGGGCCAAGAAGAGCGGATATTGCACCAAGAAAATTAGAGTTACGAAGGTCAACTGGCCGATTGGGCAATAGGCCGTAAGAGAAGACGATGCACCAAAGAATCGGACGAAGTGTCGATGAACCAATGACATGTCTGACAATATTTGACTAGCTTAATAATAATTATCTAGATTGAAGTAGGTTTTAAGTGTGCATGATTAACTATGATAGTAAGATATTAAGTAAAATAAAGTCCCGGAGTCAATAACGTGATTTTGTTGGGAGTTCGAGAGTTCGTCAGAAGTTCAGACGTTCATCGGAAGTTCTATCGGAATTGATCGAGAAGTCCAGGAGCTTGCCAAAGAAACTCATCGAAACTCACCAAGAAGATTGTCGTGAAGTCTAGGAGCTTGTCGAGAGTCCACTGGAACATTGTCGAGAGATCATTGCAAGTTCACCGGAAGATCGTCGGAAGCTTGCCGGAAATAACCTAGACTAACTAAACTGGATTAGCTTATTGTATACCTTAAAATTCGTAGTTCGTACATAATTAGGAAGGAATTGGACCAACCTAATTAGGGATCAATTGGGCCCAAGTTTAGGCTATGTTGGGCCAAGTGAAAAGGCCCAAACAGTAACCCAATAGGTGGAATCGATGTGGTACAGTCTCTGAGACTATATCAAGTGGTGGTACCGCTAGTTTAGGCGGTGGTACCACCCGTACTTTGAAATTTCGGGGATTTAAATTTTGGCTCTATTTTTGAAGCCATTTGGGGTCTATAAATATCTTAGTTATTCCTGCATTGAGAAGCAAGAAAAGTGAACAAAAACTCTATGTTTCTAGAGTTGAAAACCCTTGTAAAGTATATAGTCCCTCATTCTAAAGTTTAGAGACTATTCTAAGGGAGAGTGTGAGGGACGCTTTATAAAAAGGAGGTATAAAGGTTCTCTCCCGAGCTTAAAAAAGAGAATAGAGTTATAAGAAGGAGATTGATATTTGCCTATTAAAAAAAGATTGTTAGTAGATGCCGATGGCCTAGACGGAAAAGGAATCGATGGAGTGGATGTAGGTCACGATGACCGAACCACTATAACTCGGTTTGTAATTACTTTTTATAATTTACATTTACTGCAAACTGTACTTCTTTACTTACTTTACACCCACTATACTCTTCCGTATGCTTTCAAGTTAACATATTTGGTAGATGCAACTATTGAAGGGAAAAGTCAAAAGTTCTTAGTTGTTCTTTTTATCATTTTCAAAATTTAAAGGTTACTATAAGAATTTTTTTAAATAAAGATGTTTTACAAGAATTTTTAAAACTAATATTTTTTTGATAATTTATCCAATAGCATTTACTCTTATGAATATTAACATAACATAATATAATATATAATGCAATATACATTCCTCAAAATCATATACCACTTCCATTCTAATTCTAATCAATAAAACTATTGGAGTTATATATTAATATAAATTAAAATTTCAATTGTTGAAAATAGAGGGTATATATATATATATATATATATATATATATATATATATATAAAATTCGACGCCAATTGAAGAACCTATTTGGGAGTGAGAAGATGCCGCGGAGAACAATACCAATTTGTTGCATTTGAAGTTTGGTCGGGTCATAATCTATGCTAGTATATACTATATGATGTTCTAAGGTGATCTTTTTCATAGTGAACCAATTTCTTAGCTACGGAAATATGTCAATCAACCAATCTTTTATGTAACCAATTTGACAATGAGAATTAATTAATTGATAAAAAAATAAAGAGATAAGAAAAGAGCAGTGATTCCATATTTTCTGTCAGATCTCATCTGTATGGAACTATTTCGCACTAGAAGAATACCAAACAAGAAAATAGGGGCATAGGAAAGAATCCACCTGTCCACTTCTCCGGCTACGTGATCATCATATAAATAAATTAGATAATTATATATTTATTTCAGATTAAATAATATTAATTATAGTTAATCTAACTGTTCAAAGGGAAAAAGTCAAGGGCAGTATATATTTAAAGGATTTTAATATTTAAGTATATTTAAATATTATAAGGTCAAATAAGATAATTAACCTTGAAAGGATTAAGGTCAAATAATTAAAATTATCTGTAAAAACCCATATAATTTTGGGGAAATGGAAAAATGTAGATCACGAACCAGTGTCGATAAACCCTATTCTCACGTTGACCCAACGCAGCTCGAAAACAATGAGCTTTCTCCTCCGTTCTGGCGGCCGCCACCGCCTCCTCCTCCTCTCCTCCTCCTCCTCCTCCAGCGCGATCCGATGTCTCCGCCGCTTCTCCCCAGCGGGTGCCGCGGCGAAGGATGACTCGGATGACCTCGAGCCCATCGACCCGCGGAAGCTCCCCGCCGACTACGACCTCGCCACCTTCGACCCGGCGGCCCCACGGCGGAGCCCCCCTACCGAACGCGTCTGGCGTCTCGTCGACGAGATCGCCGCCCTCTCCCTCGCCGACGTCGCGGAGCTCTCCTGCATCCTCCGGCAGAAGATGGGCATGGAGGAGCCCCCGGCGATCGGCATCGCCAACGCCGGCGTCGGCGGGGCCGGGGCGTCCGCCGCAGGTGCGGCGGCGGCCGGAAAGGAGGAGGCAAAGAAGCAAGAGAAGACGGTGTTCGAGCTGAGGCTGGACTCGTACGAAGCGGCGTCCAAGATCAAGGTGATCAAGGAGATCAGGGTATTCACCGACTTGGGGCTGAAGGAGGCGAAGGATTTGGTGGAGAAGGCACCCACGGTGATCAAAAAGGGGCTCTCCAAGGAGGAGGCGGAGCAGATCATCGAGAAGATGAAGGCCGTTGGCGCCAAAGTCGTGATGGAATGACAAGTGAGTGACTTCTGCACTTTTTTTCTCTCAACGTATCTGTTAATTGTGCACCTACAAATTCGAAGCCAAGTTTATATATATATTTTTTAATCTTCACAACACATTATATTTATGTTCTATCTAAATTAGGGGAGTTTGAGGAAATGGCAGGAGTTGGCTTGTTCAGTAGTGCTCTGACTTTCATTGTTGTATCACTCATCTAGTTTTGCCATTCTCATGTTTGAATTATACTTGATTTGCTGAGAACATACTATTCAACTTGTTATGCGAGTGTGGTTGTATTTCCTCTAGGATGGGCGAAAACTGAACTGGATTAGAGAGACTAAAATAAGTGCTTGGTGAAATCCTGATGTTTTACTAATCTTAACGATAAGCTAATTATGGTTGTTCAAGGTACCAGGAAGTTGTGAAAGCATTTGTTGTGACTTACATGTGTATAAAGCTTCTATCGACTACAACACACAAGCCTACGGTCTTTAAGATAATTCCTTGGTTACTTTTTTTTTCCATAATATCCCATATTTGTGCTGTTAGTGTTTTCTTCTTGATACATAATCTTTTACCCCCCTTGTTATGCCTCCATTGAGCCATGTCCTACTCTCTCACGGCCTTTGAGCTAAAACACACGATTCCCGTATTAGCAGGAGCCTGCTGCACTGAGCGTCCACATTTTATCCTTTTCAAAGAAAATTGTATGAAGGATATGGAAAATATTCAATGTTTGTCAGTCATTGCCTTTTGGGCTGCCAAATATCACAACATACTTCCTTGTACTCTTCTTGATAGATCCTACTGGACGGTTTTTGCCTGTCATATGGAAACAGCCAGAGAAAAGTATATGATTGCCATTTTATTGAGTTCATTTGTTTGATCTATTTTCTTCAGATGTTAATTGAACTTCATAGCTTAGCTTAAAACTTGTTCCTCGTCCTTTGTCTGCCAAGCTTTTAATTTTTCCTTTTTATCTTGTAATGTCTCTTTTCTATCCTAGTCACAATAATGTAGTGTCTATGCATAAGAAGCTATTAAGTAGGGATGTGAAGGGACCTTGAGTATTTATGTCCACAAGGATAGCAAGCTAAGATAGCTATGGCTTTTAATCACAAATCTTAATACAATTGTTGTTTATGGAGGAGCGAAAAGAAGTTCCACAGTAGAGCTGTAGTGTTTTATGTATGTGATGACAGCAAACAAACAAGTCACTGCCTTACGAGGGAAACCTTTTGTTCCAATTATTTTTATTTAAAGAGTGGTGAGAAGATATATGATTGGGCTTGATTTTTTTTTCCTACAGTGATGGGGAGTATAAATGTTCATATTTTTATATTTTGATCAACATATTTAAGATACCAGGTGGCTTTTGGGTAAATGTTTTCCTTTTTCTTATGTGCATCATTATTTAAATTTCTGCTTGTTTTCGTCTTCATTTTGTATTGATTCTTTTAGCCGTTTCATCTTTTGATTCTTTCTGTTCAGTAAAGTTCTTTTTAATAGGACATCTGACACTTGAAAGTGGTATTCTTTTCTGATGTGTTGGATTGTAAAACAAAGATGTTTGTTTGTGAGCTAGAATATTGGTGTCTTATATAACCAAAATTTTCTTTTTATGAATTTTGGCACCCTAGTTTTGACATCAGATGTGAGATATTTTAATATAAGTTTACTATTATTAGCTTGAGTTTAAACATTTTGAACTAAGTGGTTTAATGAGTTGAAGTTATGGTTGGATCCTCACATGGATGACTTGTTAGGTCAAAGATTTGAGTTCTCATATGTCTCTCTCTTTTTTTTTTTTTTTTTTTTTGTCGGGTGCTTTTTAGAACTCGAACTTCATTCATTTGGATATCAAATCGTTGGGGAGTCATTTCAATTTCACCCTTTATGTAAGGGGATGATCCATTGGTCTTTGTCTCACTAACACTAAAAAAAAAATGGTCTTTATTATTAAGATGCTCTTCATCTCCTCGATCAAATAGTTAAATACCAAGTTACTTTTCCATAGTCATCCCTACGTAGGGTTACGATCTTAACGAATTTTTGTTGTGTGGCATTGATTGCTCCTCTGGAAGTCTCGTATCTGAAATATCAAACTTCTCAGTGTGAGGTTACCATTTGTTTGGTTTTTCTCTAATTTTAACACATTTTTAATTCTTGACTCGAGTTCTGATGCATCAAAATCATAATTTTGCGTTTATGATTAATTTCGAAGCAATATAGAAATAGAATAACAGTACATTGGAGAAAAAATGAGAAGAAAAATCAATATTAGTCCAAATGTCTTAATAGGGTTGGCGATAATGTTTTAATATCATCGACATCACCTATGGCGGTAGAATCAGTCTTTTTTTTCGTGTTCCTAACATACCAACATCAGCTATATATGTAATAGAAAAGTTGCATATGAGAAGCTTTGTTTTGAAACACAAATCTTGATGCTTCATGAGTCCAACAACACATGCATCATTTTTCATTTCTGCACAATGATAGGTGCAAGTAAAAGAAAAATTATTGTCACAGGTGTACTGCAGATCAAATTATTGTCACAGGTGTCCGAACATGAACGATATAAACTAGATGAATCAAATTAATATTTATGGTTAGTCAAAAGGTCTATCATCCAAGAACTGCAGTTTCACAGGATCAACCAATGGATTCTTTGACAAGAAACGATTTTGCATCATATACTTGAATCTTACCAGTAAAAATGGTTCAATATGTATTTCCATTTTTCTTTTATAAATTGGTTAATTATTTCAAAAATCTGCTATATTTGCATCAAAATCATTACACAGTCAGAAAACTTTGATATATAAGTTAAAAGCTTTGAAATTGCTGATAGATATATAAATATATATATAAATATTTCATGTTGGGTAGTATCTGTTCAAGTATCTATTAGTAAGGAGCAAAAGAAACTATATTACAAGATATTTCAAAATTATTAGTAACAATGGTAAAGACAAAGTCTATTATAAAGTCATACGTGTGTATGAGAGGTCCACAATAATTTTAGACCATCATTAAAAATAGGGAACATTTGATTGCCTAATGCTTGCAAGTGATAATCATGAAGCATATTATAAATGATTTTTTTAAAAAACTGTATTAGATTAGTAAATGTTCATGCATTCCAATGGAGGGGAAGTACCTCGCCAAAACAACAAAGAATATCATCTACCAAAATTTGTTAGGTTATGAGTCCTAGTTTTATTGTTTCTATTGATGTGTATTCGTTGTGTCACTATTACTGTCTTTGAATAGTAGTATATATCTTGACAGAGAGAATGTATTTTTTATAGGGTCAAGGAGTAGTTGACGAAAATGTTGGTTAGTGTCTTAGAATTAGTGAAAACTCTGTATCCGAAGACAACGTTATGTCGGGCAACTTTGAGCCTATCAAGAATGGCTAATGCTTCCACCTGATGAGGAGAGGAAGTGGGGTGTTTGTTGCATCCCTCAAATACTTAGTTGTTTCCTTTATATATATTAGAAACAATGGGGTTCTTAAAAGCTAAAAATGCCTTCATTGGTGAGGGAGAGAGAGTGCTTTACATTATATGACTATAATTTGACATTGGGGTTCTTAAAAGTGACCATCGTTCCTCTAGAATAATAAAAGATTATTAACTATGAAGCTTTGAGCAAGATATTGAAGGGTGTGTAATTTTAGGCAAAATCACATTCAAATAAAATATATTTGACTGAATCATGATCGGCTGAGATGTAGTTGTGCTCATAAAGAGATGTCTTGTCCAAGAATAAGATGCTAGTTCTTGTATCGTCTTATTATCACTTATATAATAAATAATATAAAATATTAAAATATTAAATAATATAATAAGTAAAAAAATATATATCATGTCACACATTTCATCTGTGATTGGCTTAGTCTATAGACGATATAATAACTCACTATGTCATAGTGTCCCTAGATGATACAAGAGAATCCAATCTATTGAACCTATCTGTACTTAATTATCTTGTATCTATAGTCTCCCATCTATATAATATCTTAGAGATCGTATACCGGGCATAGTGTTGTTAAGCCTATATAGTTTCTACTCGAGTCTTGCTCTAATAGGATTCTCCCAAAAAACTTTTTCTCTCTCAATCCGAATGACTCTAGATAGGGATTTATCTAACTGAGAATACATTAGATATTCATCTCATTACATCGAGAGTGGATGATCCTCTATTGACTCTCAATAGTCCTCGTAAGATTGGCTACTACTCCCGATGACTGGTTGTGCTAGATCTGAAACATTCAGGCCTATAAGTCTGGTATCAAAGAGTGGAGTATGTTAGGATCGAGAGCACTAAGAGGGGGGGGTGAATTAGTGCAGCGGAAATCTTACAATAATTTAAAAACCAAAAGCTGCGTTCGTTCAAAAACTATTATGATGCAAAAGCAAATTCTCAGTTTGTATCTAAGTGCAGTTTGCGTCTAAGCGCAGATTGCGTTTAAGCGCAGTTTTGCGTCTAAGCGCAATTTTGCGTCTAAGCGCAGTTTTGCGTCTAAACTCAGATTTACGTCTAAACGCAGATTTACGTCTAAACGCAGATTTACGTCTAAACGCAGATTTACGTCTAAACGCAGTTTTACGTCTAAACGTAGATTTACGTCTAAACGCAGTTTTACGTCTAAACGCAGTTTTACGTCTAAACGCTGAAACTCGTTCGTAAAATCGTAGAGGACAGATTGCAGTTATTAATAGGATTAAAATGTAAGCGTAAACTGCAAAGAAGCTCGTTCGTAAAAGCACGGAAAACAGTTCTGCAGAATCAAACGTAAACGTAAACTGTAATGTATGAAAATACGAATTTACGTCTGAATGCAGATTTGGAAGAACAGCACTTAGAACTTGTTCGTGAAAGCGCAGAGAGCAGTAGTGATGAGGGAGGTTTGCAGTAATGATAAAGTGCTCGAAAATAAACGCAAACCAGAGATTTAGAGTGGTTCGGTCAGCCTTGACCTACTCCACTTTTGGCTTCCTCCACCGATGAGGTTGCCGACGTCAACTAGGTGCCTTCCTTCAATGGGCGAAGGCCAAACTGCCCTTTTACAATTTCTCTCCTTTTGACAGGCTTAGGAGACAACCTTTACAGACCTTTCTCTCCTCACTTTACAATTGAAAACTTGAAGAACAGAAGGAGGAGACTTGAAGGCTTTACAACACTTTTGAGCTCTTAGAATCACAGAAAAGATCAAGATTTCGGTGTAGGTCTGTATCTTTTCAGTGCTGAATGGGTGGGGTATTTATAGGCCCCAACCCAATTCAAAATTCGAGCTCAAAACGATCAAATCGATCAAATCCCAGAATTCTGGGATCAGGCGGTTGCACCTCTTGACTGGAGAGGTGGCACCGCCTGGCAGAGCTCGAAGACTGAGCTCAGGCGATTGCTTCTCTCTGCCAGAGCTCGAAGACTGAGCTCGATGGTTGCATCACCTGGCAGAGCTCGAAGACTGAGCTTGGTGATTGCATCACCTGGCAGAGCTCGAAACTGAGCTCGGTGGTTGCATCACCTGGCAGAGCTCCAAGCTGAGCTCAGGCTGATCCACCTCTCTGCCAGAGCTCGAAGACTGAGCTCGGTGATTGCATCACCTGGCAGAGCTCGAGACTGAGCTCAGGCTGATGCACCTCTCTGCTAGAGCTCGAAGACTAAGCTCGGTGGTTGCATCGCCTGGCAGAGCTCGAAACTTGAGCTCTGGCGGTGCTACCTCTTGGCAGAGGAGGTTGCACCGCCCAGTCTAGCTCGAAGACTGAGCTCTGGGCGGTTGCACCTCTCGGCTGGGGCGGTTGCACCTCCCAGCCTCGCAGCCCTGGCGGTTGCACCTCCTGGCTGGGGCGGTTGCACCTCCCAACCCCACAGCCCAGGCGGTTGCACCTCCTGGCTGGGGCGGTTGCACCTCCTGGTGCAATCAGGGTCCGAATGGTTCACTCCATTCGGCCCACTTTGAATCTTTTCAGGGGCCCAATTGCCCCAAGATTAAGCTAATGGGATCACCTCCCATTTTCATGCTTAATCATCATGCTAACTACGATTAACTCTAAGACAACTTCTGCAGCTTTGCTCCGATGCGTCAATCGCTTCTTCCGGCGAGTTTCCTGCCAACTTCCGTCGATCAACCGATAACCCTCGGTGATCCTTCTGCGGACATCCGGCATACTCCTGGACTTTGCGACGATCCACTTGGCGAGTTCCGACGAGCTTCGCTTGGCAAGCTTCTGGACTTCTCGGATCTGTTCTCGCTGAACCTCCGACGACCGTCCGAACTTCCGTCGAACTCTCGAACTCCCAACGTGATCATGATCTTGACTCCGGCGCAACACCTGCTGCTTGTCTTACTCTCATCGTAGTTAATCCTGCACACTTATCTCAACACATAGATTAGATAACAAATGACAATTGACTTCATCATCAAAATCCGAGATTCAACAATCTCCCCCTTTTTGATGATGACAATCAATTGATAAAGGAGTTGTCCTTAACTCCCCCTATCTATATGCCATAGTTGAGATAAGTCAACCTTGAATTCAAGACCTAAGAATTCAAGTGACGTATTGATAAGTTAGATCAGTTAAACTTATCAATGCTCCCATCATGATGCCCATCATGATGTATCTCTTCAAGAATTATGTCAAGGCATGACATACATCATCAAGTTTGTATGATAGTGTTTGTAACCATTCATCATGTAATCATATAAAGCTACGAAGGACTTTTTACATGATGCACACATTTGAGATTTTCTAGCAAGTTTGCATTTTCTTCACAATATCAAATCAAGATATGATGCAAACTATAGCACATGTTCACATATCTCTTGGTGATGCAAGGATGGCATGACATTGTTTATAGCATCACTCAAGTATTTGCAACTATGACATAGATATGATTATGGCAGTTCAGCTATGACATAGTGTTTATCAATTCATATGTTTCTCCCCCTTTGTCATCAACAAAAAGCATGATAGCATTATCAAGCATATAAAGGAAGTCATGACACATATATCTCTTTATTGTTTTTGCTTGACGGAGGAAAGTCATTTTCCAAAGAGTTTTCATAAGAGTGTACGGGAACATCCCATTTTTAGCATACAACTCGAAAAATGAACTTCTTACATGCATTTGATTAAAAATATTTGTCACATAATTTGCAACATGTTTTTTGATCAAGCGTTGTCAAGGCATGTAATAGTAATAACATCCGAAAGATAATTTTAAGTATTCGGACAATTCAACATTCCTAATTCTCTTCTTATGTAATCAAATTGTTCTTCACATAGGGGTTTTGTGAAGATATCAGCTAGTTGATGTTTGGTATCAATAAACTCTATGGTTACATCATGATTAGTGACATGATCTCGTATAAAGTGATGTCTAATATCAATGTGTTTTGTTCTTGAGTGTTGTATAGGATTTTTAGTTAAGCATATTGCACTCGTGTTATCACATTTAATGGGAATATCTTTAAGATTCACTTTGTAATCTTCTAAAGTGTTTTTCATCCATACAACTTGTGCACAGCATGCACTTGCTGCAATGTATTCAGCTTCGGTTGTTGATAGGGCAACCGAGTTTTATTTCTTAGATGACCAGGATACAAGGGCATGTCCTAAAAATTGACATGTTCCTGATGTGCTTTTTCTGTCTAGTTTACAGCCAGCGAAGTCCGCATCAGCATAGGCTGTTAATTCAAAATTTTCTGATTTTGGGTACCATAATCCTAGATTGGTGGTTCCATTAAGATATCTGAGTATTCTTTTGACTGCTTTGAGATGAGATATCTTAGGGTCTGATTGAAATCTAGCACAAAGTCCTACACTGAACATGATGTCTGGTCTGGTGGCAGTGAGGTAAAGTAAACTTCCTATCATACCCCTATAGGTTTTTTGATCGAAGCTTTCTCCATTCTCATCAATTTCTAACTTAGTGGAGGTGCTCATAGGAGTGTCAATGGCTTTTGAATTATTCATTTTGAACTTCTTTAGCAAACTCACAGCATATTTGGTTTGACTAATAAAGATGCCATTGCTTAGTTGTTTGATTTGTAGGCCTAAGAAGAATGTTAACTCTCCCATTAGACTCATTTCGAATTCATGACTCATAGTTTTCGCAAAGGATTCACAAAGAGATTCATTTGTAGAACCAAAGATAATGTCATCAACATAAATCTGAACAATGAGAAAATTATTTTCAAAATTCTTGATAAACAATGTAGTATCAACCTTGCCTTTTATGAAATTATTTTCAATGAGAAAAGAGCTAAGTCTCTCATACCAAGCCCTTGGGGCTTGTTTTAAACCATAGAGAGCTTTAGTTAATCTAAACACATGATTAGGGTAGCCATTATTTTCAAATCCAGGAGGTTGTTCAACATAAACTTCTTCGGAAATGAAACCATTTAGAAAAGCGCTTTTAACATCCATTTGAAATAACTTAAAATTATTGCAATTAGCGTAGGCAAGGAGCATCCTTATGGCTTCCAATCGAGCCACAAGTGCGAAGGTTTCTTCGTAATCGATACCTTCTTCTTGGTTGAAACCTTTGGCCACTAATCTAGCCTTGTTTCTAACCACGATACCATTTTCATCTTGCTTGTTTCTAAAGACCCATTTAGTACCAATTACTAAATGGTCATTTGGCCTAGGAACAAGCGTCCACACCTCATTTCTCTCAAATTGATTTAATTCATCTTGCATTGCGATAATCCATGAATCATCTTTCATGGCTTCATCAACACATTTGGGTTCAATTTGGGAGAGAAAAGCGGCGTTGGCACAAAAGTTTTTCAAAGAAGATCGTGTTTGAACCCCCTTTGATGTGTCTCCTAGGATTAGCTCCTTAGGATGAGCATCTATATACTTCCAATCCTTGGGTAAGGATGTTTTGGAAGTGGATGCAACCAAGTTGCTGGTTGGAGACGGGGTTTCGTTTAAATTCAAGGAATCAAAATTAACATCATCATCAAGATCATTTTTCTTAATTTCTGAAATCTCATTGAAAACAACATGGATGGATTCTTCAATAATTAAGGTTCTTTTATTGAAGATGCGAAAAGCTTTAGAAACCGAAGAATAACCAAGAAAGATTCCTTCATCAGATTTAGCATCGAATTTTCCTAAGTTATCCTTTTCATTCAAGATAAAACACTTACACCCAAAGACTTTAAAATATGAGACATTGGGTTTTTTGTTATTCCATAACTCATAAGGAGTTTTGGTGAGTAAGGGTCTTACTAGGACTCTATTTAAAATATAGCATGCAGTGTTTACAGCTTCGGCCCAAAAATATTTGGGTAGGCTATGTTCATTCAACATGGTTCTTGCCATTTCTTGTAAATTTCGATATTTTCTTTCTACTACCCCATTTTGTTGAGGATTTCTTGGAGTAGAGAAGTTATGGTTGTATCCGTTGAGTTCACAGAATTCTTGGAAGTCATGGTTTTGAAATTCTCCACCGTGATCACTTCTAATTGACGAAATCATAGATTCCTTCTCATTTTGAACAAGTTTACAAAACTTGGTAAAATGTCTAAAGCATTCATTTTTTTGTTTTAAGAAGTAGGTCCATGTATATCTGCTGTAGTCATCAATAATGACAAAGGCGTATTTGCTACCTCCTAGACTCGATGTAGAGATTGGTCCGAACAAGTCCATATGGATCAATTGTAAGGGCCTAGAGGTGCTTATTTGATTCTTAGCTTTGAAGCTACCCCTAATTTGCTTACCTAATTGGCAAGCATCACATACATTATCTTTGATGAACTTGATATGAGGAATTCCTCTTACAAGTTCTCTAGATGATACTTGATTGATTAGTTTCATGCTAGCATGACCTAATCTTCTATGCCATAGCCAAGCATCCTCATTCATAACGGCAAAGCACATTTCATCACATAAGTCATTGATGTCAATAGTGTATACGTTGTTTTGTTTTAATGCAATCATAGATATATTTTTGTGTGGTTTTTCAATGATGCAGGCATTAGATTCAAATCTTATAATATATCCTTTATCACATAATTGACTAATGCTCAAGAGGTTATGTTTTAAACCATCAACTAGTAAAACATCTTCAATAGAGAGGTTGGATTTGTTACCTATGGTTCCTTTGCCAATGATTTTACCCTTGTTGTTGTCTCCGAAGGTGACATATCCTTCGTCTATGCTAGAGAGCTTAGAGAATTGAGATGGATCTCCGGTCATATGCCTTGAGCATCCACTATCAAGGTACCATTTCTTGCTCCTAGCTTGCGATTGTTTAGTTTTCTACAAGAAAGGATGATGTTTAGGTACCCATTTGCTTTTGGGTGCCTCATAAATAGATCTACATTTTCTATCATGTTGCATAGAGTTTATCATGGTTCCTTTAGGAACCCAAATTAATTTGTTTGGACTTATTTTCTTGAATGGACAACAATGTGTCTTGTGTCCAGATTTGCAACAAAAGTTGCACTTGGTTTGGTTTTGAACATGTAAGATGGGGCCTTTTACAAAGGTAGTTGGATTTCGGTGAGGACTCCTCACAAATCCAATCCCACTTCTTTTGGGAGCATGACCCTTGTTTGTAAGGATCATGTTTAATGACTTGCTACCAACCTCGAATTTCTTCAAGGTGTCCTTAAGTAGCAAGTTTTCTTTTTGTATAGTTTCTAAATCATGACATTTGATACATGAATTTAAACTATCATGATGTTCGACTTTTAGCTTATCAAACTCACAAGTAAGATTATCATGTACCTTTTTTAGCAACTTGTATTTTCTATTTATAACTTTGCATTCATCAAATAAATCATGGAAGGCATTTAATAATTCATCGAAAGATAAATCAGCATCTAATAAATCCGTTACCTCCTCTTCGATGGCCATAAAGGCGTAATGAGCAACTTGCTCGGTGTTGGACTCTTCTTCCTCAGATGCGCTCGAATCATCCCATGTTGCTTGGAGCGCCTTCTTCTTTGTTATTCTTTTCTTGACTTGGGGACAATCACTTTTGTAGTGTCCCGGCTTTTTACATTCGTAGCAGATCACTTGGTCCTTCTTAGGTTCAAGTTTATTTTTCACATCGTTTTTAAACTTGTTTCTTTTGAAGAATTTCTTAAACTTTCTTGTCAAAAGTGCCAAGTCATCATCACAGTCCTCATCACTTGAGTTTTCTCTCAAGTGGCATTCAGAAGTTTTAAGTGCCATATCCTTCCTGTTCTTTGGAAGGATGTCTTCTTGCTCTTCATGAGCTTTGCAAGTCATTTCGTAGGTCATTAATGACCCGATTAGTTCTTCAAGAGGGAAATTTCGCAGATCTTTTGCCTCTTGAATAGCGGTGACTTTAGGATCCCAACTCTTAGGAAGGGATCTTAGTATCTTATTAACAAGCTCAAAATCCGAAAAGCTCTTTCCGAGTCCTTTTAGACCGTTGACAACATCCGTGAAACGGGTAAACATGTCGCCAATGGTTTCACTCGGTTTCATTCGGAAAAGTTCAAAAGAATGCAGCAACAGATTGATTTTTGACTCTTTCACTCTACTTGTGCCCTCGTGGGTCACTTCAAGTGTGTGCCAAATATCAAAAGCAGTTTCGCAAGTTGAAACACGATTAAACTCGTTTTTGTCAAGTGCGCAAAATAAGGCATTCATAGCCTTTGCATTAAGAGCGAAAGCCTTCTTTTCCAAATCGTTCCAATCGATCATTGGAAGAGAAGATTTTGAAAATCCATTTTCAACAAGGTTCCACAGTTCAAAATCCATAGAAATAAGAAAGATCCTCATTCGGGTCTTCCAGTAAGTGTAGTCCGTTCCACTGAACATGGGTGGACGTGTAATTGAATGCCCCTCTTGGTTTCCGGCGTATGCCATCTCTCTTGGGTTTTAATCCTTTAGAGAGTTAACCTGCTCTGATACCAATTGTTAGGATCGAGAGCACTAAGAGGGGGGGGGGGTGAATTAGTGCAGCGGAAATCTTACAATAATTTAAAAACCAAAAGCTGCGTTCGTTCAAAAACTATTATGATGCAAAAGCAAATTCTCAGTTTGTATCTAAGTGCAGTTTGCGTCTAAGCGCAGATTGCGTTTAAGCGCAGTTTTGCGTCTAAGCGCAATTTTGCGTCTAAGCGCAGTTTTGCGTCTAAACTCAGATTTACGTCTAAACGCAGATTTACGTCTAAACGTAGATTTACGTCTAAACGCAGATTTACGTCTAAACGCAGTTTTACGTCTAAACGTAGATTTACGTCTAAACGCAGTTTTACGTCTAAACGCAGTTTTACGTCTAAACGCTGAAACTCGTTCGTAAAATCGTAGAGGACAGATTGCAGTTATTAATAGGATTAAAATGTAAGCGTAAACTGCAAAGAAGCTCGTTCGTAAAAGCACGGAAAACAGTTCTGCAGAATCAAACGTAAACGTAAACTGTAATGTATGAAAATACGAATTTACGTCTGAATGCAGATTTGGAAGAACAGCACTTAGAACTTGTTCGTGAAAGCGCAGAGAGCAGTAGTGATGAGGGAGGTTTGCAGTAATGATAAAGTGCTCGAAAATAAACGCAAACCAGAGATTTAGAGTGGTTCGGTCAGCCTTGACCTACTCCACTTTTGGCTTCCTCCACCGATGAGGTTGCCGACGTCAACTAGGTGCCTTCCTTCAATGGGCGAAGGCCAAACTGCCCTTTTACAATTTCTCTCCTTTTGACAGGCTTAGGAGACAACCTTTACAGACCTTTCTCTCCTCACTTTACAATTGAAAACTTGAAGAACAGAAGGAGGAGACTTGAAGGCTTTACAACACTTTTGAGCTCTTAGAATCACAGAAAAGATCAAGATTTCGGTGTAGGTCTGTATCTTTTCAGTGCTGAATGGGTGGGGTATTTATAGGCCCCAACCCAATTCAAAATTTGAGCTCAAAACGATCAAATCGATCAAATCCCAGAATTCTGGGATCAGGCGGTTGCACCTCTTGACTGGAGAGGTGGCACCGCCTGGCAGAGCTCGAAGACTGAGCTCAGGCGATTGCTTCTCTCTGCCAGAGCTCGAAGACTGAGCTCGATGGTTGCATCACCTGGCAGAGCTCGAAGACTGAGCTTGGTGATTGCATCACCTGGCAGAGCTCGAAACTGAGCTCGGTGGTTGCATCACCTGGCAGAGCTCCAAGCTGAGCTCAGGCTGATCCACCTCTCTGCCAGAGCTCGAAGACTGAGCTCGGTGATTGCATCACCTGGCAGAGCTCGAGACTGAGCTCAGGCTGATGCACCTCTCTGCTAGAGCTCGAAGACTGAGCTCGGTGGTTGCATCGCCTGGCAGAGCTCGAAACTTGAGCTCTGGCGGTGCTACCTCTTGGCAGAGGAGGTTGCACCGCCCAGTCTAGCTCGAAGACTGAGCTCTGGGCGGTTGCACCTCTCGGCTGGGGCGGTTGCACCTCCCAGCCTCGCAGCCCTGGCGGTTGCACCTCCTGGCTGGGGCGGTTGCACCTCCCAACCCCACAGCCCAGGCGGTTGCACCTCCTGGCTGGGGCGGTTGCACCTCCTGGTGCAATCAGGGTCCGAATGGTTCACTCCATTCGGCCCACTTTGAATCTTTTCAGGGGCCCAATTGCCCCAAGATTAAGCTAATGGGATCACCTCCCATTTTCATGCTTAATCATCATGCTAACTACGATTAACTCTAAGACAACTTCTGCAGCTTTGCTCCGATGCGTCAATCGCTTCTTCCGGCGAGTTTCCTGCCAACTTCCGTCGATCAACCGATAACCCTCGGTGATCCTTCTGCGGACATCCGGCATACTCCTGGACTTTGCGACGATCCACTTGGCGAGTTCCGACGAGCTTCGCTTGGCAAGCTTCTGGACTTCTCGGATCTGTTCTCGCTGAACCTCCGACGACCGTCCGAACTTCCGTCGAACTCTCGAACTCCCAACGTGATCATGATCTTGACTCCGGCGCAACACCTGCTGCTTGTCTTACTCTCATCGTAGTTAATCCTGCACACTTATCTCAACACATAGATTAGATAACAAATGACAATTGACTTCATCATCAAAATCCGAGATTCAACAGAGTACTCATACTGTATCCCTAGTGTTCCCACATGAGTAACTATGAGACCAACTGCTTCCATCATATGGATGAGTATATAATACACCAATCTATCGGGTTATCTGTTAGAACCCTTGCAGATTCTAAACTTGGGGTTGATCTCTTTAGGGGATCGGCCTCCTTGGAACTCTATAGGGGTTCCTCCCTCCAAGTTGCTGCTCAAAGGCTGTAGAAAAAATTCATCTATTGCTTATGAAAAGAGAAGGATTACATGGCTATTTATAGGGCTTCTAAACCCTAACTCCTAATAGGACTCCTACTTAAGACTCTTACTTCTAACTAACTCCTAGTAGGACTCCTAGTCAAGACTCCTATTCCCTTACAACTCCTAATTCTTCTCTAAGAAAACACCTCCTACATGAATGCTCTCAATTAGGACTCTCCTAGCTAGAGTCATAACAGAATGTCCCTCTCAATTAGGACTCTCCTAGCTAGAGTCCTAACAGTTTTACATGAATATCCCTCTCAATTAGGACTCTCCAAGCTAGAGTCCTAACAGACCCGCCCTCTTCAATTCAGCCTTGTCCTCGAGGCTGATGATTCGTGAATTCTAAGAATTTGATCTTCAAGTCGTCATAGTTCTCCTAAGTGACATCTTCTATTGGTAGGTTTGCCCACTGTATTAGCACTTCATTAGTGGGTCATCGTCGTCGAGTCACGATCCGTCGATCAATAATGGTACTTGGCTGGGTCTGGAGTTCTCTTTGGGTAGTCATATTTGGTGGGTGGCTTTAGGCTGTCTCCAAGCACCTATTTAAAACTTTCGTCTAGCTATCGGTTTGTGGGTGATATGCCATACTCCTTTTCAATTTAGTACCCTGCATATGGAAAAACTTTGTCTAAAATCTGCTCGTGAAGATGCAAGTAGAATTTATCGTAAGCACAATGCGTCCCTTATAGTGTAATTCTTTTGAGTCCCAATTGTAATGAGCCATGGGGCTTGGTGCTTCCTCCAATTTTTTTATAATCTTACTAGTCTCTGAATCTTCCTGTCATTCCATCTTAATATCCTTAAGAAAGTCGCTGGTTGAAAGTGAAACGGTCGAAACTTCAACTTGCTCGGGTAGTTGCGAAAGCGCATCTACAAGAACATTCTTTTTCCCCTTTTTGTAAATTATTTCATAATCAAATCCGAGAAGTTTTATTACCCTTTTTTGCTGCTCAGGGGATGATATTTTTCGCTCTAAAAAGTACTTGAGGCTTTTATGGTCGGTTTTAATTTGAAATCGTCGGTCAATCAAGTAGGGTCTCCACCTCGTTGCTGCGCGCACAATGACGAGCATCTCCTTATCATATGTTGACTTATTTTGATGGGAGGGAGATAATGCCTTGCTAGTGTATATGAGTGGTTGACCATCTTGCATGAGAATGGCTCCAATTCCGACTCCAGATGCGTCAGCCTCAATAATGAAGGGTCGATTGAAATCTGATAGTGTTAGCACCAGCGTCGTCGTCATGGTTGCCTTAAGTTTGTCGAAGGGAGCGGAAGCTCTGTCCGACCATTGGAAGACATCTTTTTTCAGTAAGGAAGTAAGTGGTGCACTGATCTCTCCATAGTTTTTTACGAACTTGCAGTAGTAGCCTGTTAAACCCAGAAAGCCATGTAGCAATTTTATGTTCCTCGGGGTCAGCCGATTTTGCATTGCTCCAATTTTGAAGGGGTCTACTATCACACCTTCCTCTGATATGATATGCCCAAGATATTCCACCTTCTTATGAAGAAAGCAAAAATTCATAGTGGTTGTTGTGTGTTCAAAAGGTGGTTTTTGGTATGTCTTCTTCGCATACTCGTATTTGATGATACCCGGATCGAAGGTCCAGCTTTGTGAAGATTTGTGCTCCCTTAGCAACTCATCTACTACTGGAATAGGGTATTTATCCTTGATGGTTATGCCATTCAGAGCTCGGTAATCAACACATAATCGCCATATTCCATCCTTCTTTCGTATGAGGAGCATCGGTGAAGAGTAGGGGCTGCAACATGGCCGAATAACTCCTGTTTTGAGCATCTCTTTTACAATCCCTTCTATTTCATCCTTCTGAAGATGTGGATATTGATATGGCTGAGCATTTGCTGGAGATTTGCCTGGAAGAATCATTATACAATGATCATACCGACGGGTAAGAGGTAGGTTGCGCGGTTCGTCAAATATATCTAAAAATTCAGCAAGCAAAGGAAGTAGATTTGGATCTTCAAATTTTGTTGGCTCTCCCTTAGTTTGTTGCTCAAGTTGTACCAAAAAGCTGCTGCATGCTTTATGCAAAACCTTCTCCATTTGTTGTGTGCAAATCGTCGTTACGTCGCCCTCACGTTTCCCGTGCAGTATCACCTGTTTCTCCTTACTGTAAAATTTTATAATTAGTTGCATAAAATTCTAAGAAATATCACCTAATGTCATCAACCATTTAATTCTGAGTATGGCCTCATAATCATCAAGAGGGAGGAGGAAGAAATATACAATTATCTCTTGGTCCTGCAACAACAGTTTCACCTACGGGCACCTATGATCACACTTCAAAATCCGTCCGTTGGCGACCTTAACGACAAACCTGCTGCAATTCTCAATAGGTAAGTTTATATAGACAGCAACCTTACTATTTAGGAAGTTATTAGTGCTGCCCGTGTCGATGAGAACAGTGATCGGTTGTTGTTTGAGAATGCCTCCAACTTTCATCGTTTGTGGGATTGAGTAGCCAACTTGTGTATGTACCGTAACTTTGGTCGGTTGTGGCTCTTCTTCTGCATCTTCTTCTTCATGTTTAAGGCTCTCTTTTGGATGTTCAATGACCTCTTCTTCTATCGGTTCAATCATAAGAAGTCCCCCTTTATTACAGCGATGCTCACGGCTCCACGGCTCGTCACAATGCCAATATAACCCCTTCGCATATCGCTCCCGAAGCTCTTCTCTTATTAACCTCTTTGGTGTAGGGACTTGGTCGACAGTAGGGGGGGCTAAGGGCTTCAATATTACTGGTTGAGGAGCGACACTAGTCCTCCGAGCTTCATGGTTCAATTGCTCCTCTTAATGTCGTGCGAAAGAGATGGCTGCCATAAGCGTATACGGTTGTCGCGCTTTAACTTCTCCTCGGATCTCCGGCTTCAAGCCCTCAATGAAGGTTCTAAATAGCTATTTTTGAGACCAATCATGAGTTTGATTAGATAACCTTTTAAACCTGGTTTGATACTCCTGAATGGTAGAGGTTTGTCGGATCTTTGCTAGTTGTCCGTCAATATTCTCGTAATCGGTTGGTCTGAAGCGGATCAGCAGTTCTTCTTTGAATTGTCGCCATGAAAGGACTCCATAAGTATGTTCAAACCAGTCAAACCACTGTATAGCATCCCCTTCAAGATATATAGTTGCAATTTTCACCATAGATGCATCCGCGATTTTATGGTATCGAAAATATCGCTCCACGCGCGAGATCCAACCAATTGGGTCTCCTTCTTCCCATCTAGGGAAGTCCACTCTCATGCATGGATAGTTGGGGTTGGTCATAGAGCTTCCCCTCTCTTGGAAGTCATATCTTTGGGCTTGGTGTGATTGGGCAAAGCTCTCTCCATATGATTTCTTCAGGCTTAGTTGTCGGCCCAATCTGAGTTCAGTAAAGAGCGTCCGAATCTTAACCTCCATTCGTGCCTCCAAGGCTTCGAATTTAGCATTGATTGTCTCCTTAGATGCCATAGTATATGCCTCCAAATCTATGATGTTAAAATCTCTCTTTTGTTGTTAGGTTAAAGGCATGTATAGGTTGAGAGAAGTGATGGTCGAAAGGGTTGGTGGATCGGTTGATGTAGGCTACGATTTAGGCTTATTTTGTGGTAGTTTTGGGTGCAGTTTGAGGATATGGTTTAGTGGAGTTTTAGGGCTGTGGATGAAAGTTTTGGATCTGTGGTAGATGGCAGCAAAGGTTTGATAGAAATCCGTGGAAGTTGTAGCAAGTATGTGCTGTCTTGTAAGAGTAGAATTGTCGTCGAAGAAACAATGGTTTCTCGATGTAATTTCTACCAAAAACTTAAGAGAATTGAGGAGGGAATTGATAGAAAAATCACAGATTATATGGCAGCAAGGATGTCTAATTTAATCAAGAGAATTTCAGCAGTATAACAATAAGAAAATTGGTGCAAGTTGCGATAGCAGAATTGTCATCGAAAAATTTCAGCGGGTTACGATGAAAATTTGCAGCAACACAAAATTATTTTTAGAGATGAATTACTTAATATATCAATCTTAGATGGAAGCCAAGATGATCTATGAAGTGTATAAGAAATTTCATTCAAAAAAGATTGCAAATAGATGGGTTAAGGCAACAATATGCCGCTGAAATGTTTTGCAGCACAGATTTTTAAGTATAGCAGATTGGACGTAAAAGATCAGTAGTTTATATTGAGAATTTTTTGTTGAAACCAAAGGGAAATCCACTGTTAGGAAGTGTCAAAGCTATCATTAAAATTTCGTAGAGATTTGGATAGAAACAATATAGTATCAAGATCAAACAAACAGTGCTATGCGGTTGAAATTTTACAGTGCAGATTTTCAAGTATAGCATATTAGACGTAAAAGATCTATGGTTTATATTGAGAATTTTTTGAAAAAACCAAAGGGAAATCTGCTGTTAGGAAGTGTCAAAGATGTCATAAAAATTTCATAGAAATTTGGATAGAAAAAGCACAGTAGCAAGATCAAACATATGGTGCTATGCGGCTGGAATTCTGCAATGTATCTTTCGTCGTAGAGATGAAAACTTTGTGACGAAAGGTTTATGTAGCAATATAGGAACAGTTTTTTTTTTTTGGATTTTCAAATAAGGATAACTAAATTGCAGCAGCAGTAAGGTAGGAAACCAGAACCTGTTGCAATTCACGGGGAGATCAAAGGATGATCCACGGTGGTGGAGATGATGGCGAAATTCGGCGACGATCTTTTAAGCAATTGTGGGAATTGCTTTAGGAGGTTGTGGAGGGCTTATGGATGGCAATGGAAGGGCAGCGAGATGCCAAGAACGCTGCTCTAATACCAGGTGTTAGAACCCTTGCAGATTCTAAACTTCGGGTTGATCTCTTTAGGGGATCGGCTTCCTTGGAACTCTATAGGGGTTCCTCCCTCCAAGTTGCTGCTCAAAGGCTGCAGAAAAGATTCATCTATTGCTTATGAAAAGAGACGGATTATATGGCTATTTATAGGGCTTCTAAACCCTAACTCCTAATAGGACTCATACTTAAGACTCTTACTTCTAACCAACTCCTAGTAGGACTCCTAGTCAAGACTTCTATTCCCTTACAACTCCTAATTCTTCTCTAAGAAAACACCTCTTACATAAATGCCCATCTCAATTAGGACTCTCCTAGCTAGAGTCCTAACAGAATGTCCCTCTCAATTAGGACTCTCCTAGCTAGAGTCCTAACAATTTTACATGAATGTCCCTCTCAATTAGGACTCTCCAAGCTAGAGTCCTAACATTATCACGATATCCCTCTCGAGTAACCTATGAACGAGATTATTTAGGGTCTGTGTTTAAAGGCGAATCGGTCTCATTATCGTGATCTCATCACAATCCGATTCCCATTGCATAGATCCATGAACATTAGAATATATATATATATATATATATATATATATATATATTCATGCAACAAATAATATAAAGTGATAAAATATCAAATAATATAACAAGCAAAAAGAGTATGTGTCATATCATATGTGCTATCACTTACGTGATTGGCTTGTAAGGCACTTATGACTAGCAATACGATCTCCGTAAGTAACATAACTATCTTACGTGTGGTTTTTGTAGAGAAATCTAGGAGCAACATCACATTACATAGGTGGAGAAGGTGAGAGGAGAATAAGATGTGACAACCAATAAACCTTAAGCCTATGGCTGTTTGGTTTCCTTATATTATAGAGGGCCCTTGTCAACTTAACCCTAATGGATCCTACCCTATTGGGTATTAGATCTTCATCCAACTACCCAAGCCTCTTAGATTACTAGATCTCTATCCAATAATATCTCATTGGCGTTTATTGGATTTCATTCACATGATTCAATAATTCATGGGCTTATTGGTTATCCAATAAGATAGTGGCTCTGACGGATATCTCATATTCGAATATCTACTCGTCGTAATATCTATCATATGTGTGTGACCCTCTATACCCAATATCGAGCTGGCCGTGAGTCATACCTATTAGAACTCTTTTTGGCTTAGTAAATTATTATCTTCATAATAATTCACTCGACTCATCGACTATGGACGTACTAGGCTACTACGTCGTAGTCCTTAGATAATACATGGGAATCTAATCCATTGGACCTATTTGTCCTCAATTACCATGTATCTATAGTCCTTCATCTATCTAATATCCTAAAGATCGTGTTGTCAGACCCATACGTTTTGTACTCGAGTTTCACTTAAATCGGATTCTCCCATAAAGCTCTTTCTCTCTAAATCCAAATGACCCTAGTTAGGGATTTGTCTAAGCAAGAACACATGAGATATTCTTCTCATGACATGGAGAGTGGATGATCCTCTATCGACACTCAATAGTTCTCATAAGGTTGGCTGCTACTCCCGATGACCGATTGTGTTAGATTAGAACTTTCAGGCCTATAAGTCCGGTATCAAAGAATGAATTACTCATACAGGATATCCTTGGTGTCTAAGGACCAAGTATATCATTGGGATAATGGAATCACTATCTAACAATGAGATATCAGTAATCATCCAATATTCTATGAGTGAATCAATCAGTAAACTTATTCTCCAATGAGCACCTGCACTATAGCCCTAGTGCCCCCACACGAGCAGCTATGAGACCAGCTATCTCCATCATATGGATGGGTATATAGCATACAAATCTATCCGGTTATCTTGATGTCCCTCTCGAGTAACTTATGACTAGGATTATTTAGGGTTTGTGTTTAAAGGTAAATCGGTCTCATTATCGTGATCATGATCCAATTCTCATTGCATAGATCATGGACATCATAATATATGTATATGTATATGTATATATATATATGTATATGTATATATATGTATATATATGTATATGTATGTATATCTATATGTATATTTATGTATATATATATGTATATATATATATATGTATATGTATATGTGTATATGTATATGTGTATATATATATGTATATGTATATACATATATGTATGTATATGTATGTATACATATATATGTATGTATGTATACATATATATGTATATGTATACATATATATATGTATACATATATATATATATATGTATACATATATGTATATATATATGTATACATATATGTATATATATATATATATATCATCCACAAATATTAGATGTGTGGACTACAAACCCTTATTCTAAACGGGGAGATCTTCCTTTTAGTGAGGTCCTCAAGATATTATTAAAAATTTATTACATAATAACCAAGAGGAGAGGGAATATTGGATCGCCCTATCTAATGCTATGCGATTGTAAAACTATTATGAAGAGGAATTATTTATAATACAAGGAAAACAAGGTGAGGAGATGCATGCTCTAACACAAACAAGGAGAGGGAAAGTTCATACTATACAAGGCTATAGTGATTACTTTATTAACCAAGTCAAATGTTTTTGTAAGGTCTAACTTAATTAAGATGGGAGAAGACTTAGCATTTAAGTTGTACATACAGTAAGCAAGCTCATATGTTTCATTCTATTGACTATGACATTAAAAGCTAACTTGTATAAGACATTGCAAAGGGATATGAGACAGAAGTTAATGATTACAACTAGATTATCTTTTTTTGGGATGAAGACTAGATAGGTTTTGGATCAAGATGAAAGACATTTATAGAATTTCTCTATGTATCTGTTAGGGTTGAAAATTATTGGGTCCGGCCCATATGTGGGCTTGGACAATTAGGCCTATTGAGCCCAAATCAGCAAATGAAAGAAATTAAAAAGAGGAGAGAGAAGATGAAAAAAATAGATCAGAGCAGCGTGCCGCGTGCAGAGGAAAGAGGAGAGAGAAATATAGAGAGAAAAATTAGGTTTCTGAGTTTTCTGCTTGACGATCTATGGTCAAACATTGTCAGTTTTGGCCCAAATTTTATGTGGAGAATCCTTGCAGCAAACTCTACATTCCTAACGATGTTGATCTGCAGTTTACCCTCTCTCAGGTACTTTCCTGCGATATCCACTTTGTGAGACCTAGAATTCTCTTTGGAGGAGATCCACCTATGTGATGAAGATATGCTATTCTTGAGCCAAGATCTATGATCTTGATATTATTCTGATCCTCTAGTTATTCTAGAGAAGACCTACTATAAATCTGTTATCAGTATTATTGATAGTGGAAGTTTGTGATGGACTACGGTCCCGTGGTTTTTCCCACATTGGGTTTTCCACGTTAAAAATATTTGATCTCACTGTGTAATTAATTATTTGCTCTATTGTTTATGCTGTGCTGGTTGA
This sequence comes from Musa acuminata AAA Group, assembly GCF_036884655.1. Lineage (NCBI taxonomy): Eukaryota > Viridiplantae > Streptophyta > Magnoliopsida > Zingiberales > Musaceae > Musa > Musa acuminata. The sequence continues at coordinate 18,296,385 of NC_088346.1, read as the reverse complement.
TATTTACATTTGGAGTTGGTATTTTGATAAGGAACCCATTTTGATACACAAAGAGGGAAAAGAATATTTCGCTTTAACATGTTTCTTCCCAACAAGTGGTATCAGAGCGTTAGGTTGTTTGGTGCTAGTTTTCTTGTGTGATTGAAATGGAGTAGTCAGATGGTATGATTAAATTGAACTCATCAAATTATTCCACTTGGAGGCGTCTGATGGAAGATTTGCTATATTGCAAAGATTTGTATAAGCCCATCAAGGTTAAAGATAAATCTTCTACTATGGACGATGAAGAATGAGAAGTTCAACATAGAAAAGCTATTGCCTATATTTGAAGATGGATGGATATAAACTTGCATGAGCATATTTCAGATGAAACCAAAGCTGATGTTGTTTGGCAAAGGTTAGAAAACCTCTTTGCGAAAAAGACAGTGGGAAATATAATTTCTCTCCTCAGAAGGCTTATAAATTTGAAGTATAAAGATGGTGGTAACATTGTTGAGCACATAAGCCTATTTCAGAGTCTTCCAAATAAGTTGGTTGCTATGAAAATGAATATAGATGATGAGATGTAGGGATTGTTACTTCTCAGCTCTTTACCAGAAAGTTGGGAAACATATGTGGTGACTATTTGCAACTCCACGCCAGAGGGAACTCTAACTATTGATATGGTTAAAGACAGTTTGCTAAATGAAGATGCCAGAAGGAAAGAACAGGGTGAATCTTCTTCTGGTGCATTTGTTACTGAAAAACAAGAAAGACGTGGAAGAAGTCATAGCAGAAATCCACATGGATATAGAGGAAGATCGAAGTCTAGAAGAGATATCAAATGTTTTCACTGTAACAAGCCAAGTCACATGAAGAAAGAGTGTAGGTTTTGAAAGCGAGAACAAAATGAAATAAAGAAAAATGAGAAAGAGACCAATACAATTACTGCTAAAGGTAATATCACTATTGTTTGTGATGAAGGTTGTGTTAGCCTTGTAGCTCAGGACAGTAATTGGGTAATTGACTCTGGTGCTTCATTTCATGTCACTTCTCATGGTGATTTCTTTAGATCTTACACTGCTGGTGATTTTGATAATGTCAGAATGGGAAACAATGGTACATCTAAGATTGTGGGTATTGGAGATATTTGCTTGGAGACCAGTATTGGGAGTAAATTAATACTCAAAGATGTAAGGCATGTTCCAGATATTCGTCTTAACTTGATATCTACAAGCAAACTTGATGATGAGGGTTTTGCACATTATTTTGGTGAAAGCAAATGGAAACTCACTAAAGGGTCTCTAATTGTGACAAAAGGAAAGAAGATTAACTCTTTTTATGTCATGGAAGCTAAGCTACACAAAGGAGAGATTAATGCAATTCGAAAAGGTGAAAGTATAGATCTTTGACATAAAAGGCTTAGACATATCAGCGAGAAGGGACTTCAAACTCTTGCTAGAAAGTAGTTCTTACCAGAGTTGCAAGATACATCTCTTAAATCTTGTGATCATTGCTTAGTTGGAAAAACACATAGAGTTACATTTCAGACATATACATTATCTAGAAGATCATATGTTATTGATTTAGTTTATACTGATGTTTGTACTATGCAAACTAGAACTCTTGGAGGTGCTCTTTATTTTGTTACTTTTATTGATGACCATTCTAGAAAAGTGTGGGCTTTTGCTTTGAAATCTAAAGACCAAGTACTCGATGCTTTCAAGGAGTTTCATGTCAGTGTTGAAAGAGAAACTGGCAGAAAGCTAAAGTTGTTCGATCAGATAATGGTAGCGAGTACAAGGGTCATTTTGAGAATTATTGTAGGTTCCATGGTATCAGGCTTGAGAAAACAGTTCCTAAAACTCCTCAGCAGAACGGTGTGACAGAAAGGATGAACAGAACTATTGAACAAAGGATTAGGTGTATGCTTTCCCACGCCAAGTTACCAAAATAATTTTGGGGGGAGGCTATGAGAACTATAGTTGACCTGATAAATCTTTCTCCATCAGTTCCTCTGTAAGGTGATGTTCCAGAGAGAGTATGGAGAGGAAAAGATATATCTTATAATCATTTAAGAGTCTTTGGGTGTAAAGCATTTGTTCATATTCCCAAAGATGAGAGGTCCAAGCTTGATAGTAAAACAAAAGCATGTATCTTCTTGGGATATGGTCATGAAGAGTTTGGGTACAGATTATGGGATCCAGTGAACAAGAAGATTATTAGAAACAGAGATGTTGTGTTTTTTTGAAGACCAATTGTTTGATGATGGTGATAATGTTGAGAAGCCAGAAACCTCTGTTTATATTCCTTGGAGTTTGGGTCCAGTTCCTTCACTTGTAGTTCATGATGATCATGGGGGAGATGAACAAGAAGATTGTGATGAGAATACCAGTGATGATACACCTACAGTTGATGATGCTGAACCAACTGAACAGCTACCTCCACCACCAGTTAAGATTCCATTGAGAAGATCCACTAGAGAGCTACAACCCTCTACTAGATATCCTCCACATGAGTATGTTATGCTTACTGACAGGGGAGAGCCAGAAACTTACCAAGAAGCTATTCTACATGAGAATAAGAATGAGTGGGTTAATGCCATGCAAGAAGAGATGAGATCCTTGCTTGAGAACCATACCTATGACTTGGTAAGATTGCCTAAAGAGAAGAAAGCTCTCAAGAATAAGTTGGTTTACAAATTGAAGACTGAAAGCAATAGCTCACAACAGAGATACAAGGCACAACTAGTTGTGAAAGGATTCAGTTAGAAGAAAGGTATTGGCTTTGAAGAAATATTTTCTCCAGTTGTGAAAATGTCCTCTATCCAAGTTGTCCTTAGTTTGGCTGTCCGCTTGAATTTAGAAGTTGAGCAACTTGATGTAAAAACAATATTTCTTCATGGTGACTTAGAAGAAGAAATTTACATGGAGCAACCAGAAGGTTTCAAAGTCAAGGGAAAAGAAAATATGGTGTGTAAACTTAGGAAAAGCTTATATAGACTCAAACGGACACCTAAACAGTGGTACAAGAAGTTTGATTCCTTTATGATGAGCCAAGGGTATGATAGAACCACATTTGATCATTGTGTGTTTATAAAGAAATTTTCAGATGATGATTTTATTATTTTACTGCTATATGTTGATGATATGCTGATTGTTGGCCATGATATTGGAAAAATTGAAAAGCTTAAAAGAGAGCCAAGTAAGTCTTTTGCCATGAAAGACTTGGGATCGGTGAAACAAATACTTGGCATTAAGATTCTTCGTGATAGGAAGAAAAGAAAGATTTGGCTATCTTAGGAGACTTACATTGAAAAGGTTCTTGAAAGATTCAATATGAGTAAAGCAGTTTGATGTATGTTATGGTTTGTACTAGGCCAGATATAGCTCATGCAGTTGGAGTTGTTAGTCGATTTCTCTCTAATCCTAGAAAGACTTGGGATCGGTGAAACAAATACTTGGCATGAAAGACTTGGGATTGGTGAAACAAATACTTGGCATGAAGATTCTTTGTGATAGGAAGAAAAGAAAGATTTGACTATCTCAGGAGACTTACATTGAAAAGGTTCTTGAAAGATTCAATATGAGTAAAGCCAAAGCAGTTTGTTCCCCACTTGCAGGTCATTTCAAGCTTAATTCGAAATAATGTCCTACAAGTGAGAAAGAAAAAGAAGAAATGTCCAGAGTGCCTTACTCATCTGTAGTAGGCAGTTTGATGTATGTTATGGTTTGTACTAGGCCAGATATAGCTCATGCAGTTGGAGTTGTTAGTCGATTTCTCTCTAATCCTAGAAAGACTTGGGATCGGTGAAACAAATACTTGGCATGAAAGACTTGGGATTGGTGAAACAAATACTTGGCATGAAGATTCTTTGTGATAGGAAGAAAAGAAAGATTTGACTATCTCAGGAGACTTACATTGAAAAGGTTCTTGAAAGATTCAATATGAGTAAAGCCAAAGCAGTTTGTTCCCCACTTGCAGGTCATTTCAAGCTTAATTCGAAACAATGTCCTACAAGTGAGAAAAAAAAAGAAGAAATGTCCAGAGTGCCTTACTCATCTGCAGTAGGCAGTTTGATGTATGCTATGGTTTGTACTAGGCCAGATATAGCTCATGCAGTTGGAATTGTTAGCCGATTTCTCTCTAATCCTGGAAAGGAACATTGGGCAGCAGTGAAATGGATATTAATATATCTAAGAGGTACTTCCAGGTTGTGTTTATGTTTTCGTAGTGATGAACTTGTGTTAGAAGGCTACACAGATGCAGACATGGCAGGTGATACTGATTCTAGGAAATCCACTTCGGGATTCTTGATGACATTTGTAGGAGGAGCAGTCTCTTGGCAGTCTAAGTTACAGAAGTGTGTTGCTCTATCAACCACAGAAGCAGAATACATAGCAGTTACTGAAGCTTGTAAGGAAACTTTATGGATGAAAAAGTTTCTATAGGAATTGGGCTTGAAACAGGAAGTATATACTGTTTACCGCGATAGTCTGAGCGTCATTTACCTCTCCAAGAATTCAACATACCATTCTAGATCCAAGAATATTTATGTGAGATATCATTGGATTCGTGATGTGCTTGAGATGAAAGAATTACAATTAGAAAAGGTGCATACCAATGATAATGGTTCAGATATGTTGACAAAGTCTTTGCCTAAGGAGAAGCTTGAAGCATGTAGGTGAAAAGCGGGCTTGGTACAGCCCACCATATGAGCTAGAGGGGGAGAATTGTTGGGTCCAACCCATATGTGGGCTTGGACAATTGGGTCTATTGAGCCCAAATCAACAAATGAAAGAAATCAAAAAGAGGAGAGAGAAGGTGAGAAAAATAGATCAGAGCAGCGTGCGGTGTGCGGTGTGCGGTGTGCAGAGAAAAGAGGAGAGAGAAAGAGAGAGAGAAAGATTAGGTTTCTGAGTTTTCTGCTTGACGATCTATGGTCAAACATTGTCAGTTTCGGCCCAAATTTTATGTGGAGAATCCTTGCAGCAAACTCTACAATCCTAACGGTGTTGATCTACAGTTTACCCTCTCTAAGGTACTTTCCTGCGATATCCACTTTGTGAGATCTAGAATTCTCTTTGGAGGAGATCCACCTATGTGATGAAGATATGCTATTCTTGAGCCAAGATCTATGATCTTGATGTTATTCTGATCCTTTAGTTATTCTAGAGAAGACCTACTATAAACCTATTATCAGTATTATTGATAGTGGAAGTTTGAGGTGGACTACGGTCCCGTGATTTTTCCCACATTGGGTTTTCCACGTTAAAAAGATTTGATTTCACTATGTGATTGATTATTTGCTCTATTGTTTATGCTGTGCTGGTTGATATTTACATTTGGATACTAAGTTGGTATTTTGATGAGGAACCCATTTTGATACACAAAGAGGGAAAAGAATATTCCGCTTTAATAGGTTTCTTCCCAACAAGAATCTTCTCGAGGTCTAAACCATTGAGAGCATAGGCAATTTTGGATAAGGAGAGTTCTACATTTAGGCTGCTCTGAGAGCTAAAAAGAATCAAGGGAAGAGGGGGCCAAGTGGGTTGATTGATTGAAGCATGAAATGCTAGTCATAAGTGCCCTACAAGCCAATCATGTGAGTGATGACACGTGCGACATGCTAAGTAATTTTTTTGCTTATTATTATTATTATTATTATTATTGATATTTTCTCACTTTATGTTATATGTGATATTCGCTTTCGATGTAATGAGAGGAATATCCTATGTGTTCTTGCTTAGGCAAATCCATGACTAGGTTCATTGATTGAGAGAGAAAGAGTTCTCCGGGAGAATTTGATTAGAGTAAGACTCAAATAGATTCCGTATAGGTCTAACAGTACCATACCCGGAATACGATCTTTAGGATATTAGATAGATAAAAGACTATATATACACATTAATTAAGGACAGACAAGTCCAATAGATTGGATTCCTCTATATCATTTAGGGACTGCGACGTATTGACCTAGTACGTCCGTAGTCGATGAGTCGAGTGAATTATTATGAAGATAATAATTCATTAAGTTAGAATGAGTTCTTATAGGTATGACTTATGTCCAGCTCGATATTAGGTCTAGAGGGTCACACACATATTGTAGGTGTTGCGATGAGTAGAGGTTTAGATATGAGATATCCGTTAGAGCCCTTATCTTATTGGATATCTAGTAAGCCCTTGAATAATTAGATATTGTGGATAAGATCCAATAAAAGCCAATGAGAGATTATTGTGTAGAAATCTACTAATCCAGGAGACTTGGATAGTTAGATGGAGATTCACCTTATATGACAGGATTCATTAGGGTTAAGTTGACAGGGACCTCTATAAATAGGAGGAACCAAATGAGACATAAACTAAACCATTTTTGGTTGCCACCTTCTTTACTTCTTTCTCCCTCTCCTTAGCCGAGAGTCCTAGTTTAGGGCATGTGGACAACAAGAATGGTCGGACCTTCTTGATCACGTGGTGCACGTGAAGAGGAGGATTATGTAGTGATTTGAAGAGCGTCTTTGTTGCATCTACCATGTGGATCACCGCTAGAGAGAAGGATAATTGACCTCCTTCATCCTTTCCTATAGATTTATAGGTTTACAAGGATATCCGATCTTCCTAGGTAACTTATTTTTATATATGCGTAGTCTTCGATTTTACGAGTTTTATGTGCCAATCTTTGTATGATGACAAGAAACTATTTTCTATGAAAAATATGAGATTTTATTTTTTATAATTTCATTATGCATGTGATGCTATCCCAGGTTTTCCAACAATGGTATCAAAGCCAAGTTGATTCGTGCAACGAATAGTTTTTAAACTGCGTTTGTTGTTGAATCATGTAGAATTATTTTTGCATGATTGCTATGATTTTTTTGTTATAGTTTTCATATCTAAACTCTATCCTTTTCCTCTATTAAAAAGTATTTTAGAGAGGCCTTTTGACATCAAAATTATCAACATAAAAGAAGAAGAAAGGGTAACAAATGTTGCTGCCTTATAGGTTGGCCAAAGGTTGCTTGTGTTAGAAAATCTAGGGGTGACGTCACATGTGCAGCGAAAGAACATAAAACAAAAACCCTAAATTTTCCAAAAAGGTGTTCGTCATTGTGCAAAAATTTATGCACAAAATCCGTAAAACTTAAATCCACATATAAGATAATGTTTTTACCTAGGGAAATCGTATATCCCTAAATTCCTACAGATCTATGGGATTGGATGAAGAAATTCAGGTATCCTCTTCTCTAGCGGTGATCCACATAGCAAGGCTACGATGACGCTCCTCAAATCGTTGCCCAAATCTCCATACCTACTATCTAATGAGGAGAAAGGGAGAGGAGAATAGGAGGTAGCAACTAGGAAGCCCTAGCCTATAGGACTTTGGCTCTCTCTTATTTATAGAGGCCTCCAATTAACTTAACCCAAATATATGGTATTAGATCTCCATCAAATTGCTAGTAATAGGTGCCCTGCAAACCAATCATATGAGTGATGGCACGTGTGAGTTGACATAGTCTTTTTGCTTATTATTATTATTTGATATTTTATAATTTTATATTACCTATTGCTTGAATATATTATGATGTCCATGGATCTGTGTAATAAGACTTAGATCGTGATAAAATTATGATAATGAGATTTATTCGCCTTTAAACACATATCGTAAATAATCCCGGTCATAGGTTACTCGAGAGGGACATCGAGATAACCGGACAGATTGGTATGTTGTATACCCGTTCATATAATGGATGCAGCTAGTCTAATAGTTGCTCATGTGGGGATACTAGAGATACAATGCAGGTGCTTATTGGAAAATGAGTTTACTGATTGATCCGCTCATGGAATGTTGGATAGTTAATTATGTTTTATTTTCAGACAACGATTTCGTCATCCCAATGGTGTATCTAGCCCTTAAACTTGATACACCAAGGATGTTCTATATGAGTACTCTACTATTTGATACTGGACTTATAGGTCTGGAGGTTCCAAATCTAGCATAGTCGGTCATCGAGTGTAGTAACCAACCTTATTAAGGCTATTAAGTGTCAATAAAGGATCATCTGCTCTCAGAGTCATAAGAAAAATATCTCATGTGTTCTTGCTCAAACAAATCCATAGCTAGAGTCATTCTTGGGAGAATCTAATTAGAGCCAAGTTCGAGTAGAAACCGTATGGGCTTGATAGTACTTATAACATCCATCATTTTTGAAAATTTAGTAAATGCTTGTTTGTAAATATGAGGATTATTTAATAATTTTTTATATTAAATAATATTATATTAAAAGTTTATGGCTAGGGACCTAAGAGTAAATATTAAAAAATTGATATGATTTATGAAAGATTCAGATTTAAGTTAAAGAAAAAAAATAGTAAATATGTGTCACTAGCTAACCTAAGGTTGTTGCCACTTATGTTTATTCTAAGGATGACACCTAGCGCCTTTCATGCATGCTTGTCACATTGCAACCTTGCAACCCTTGTGTTAGCCAAAAGTAATTAAATGAGAGATTAAAGGAAACTTAATAAAAGAGGGATACTTGCTATAGCATGGGTTTGATGAGAAGAAGAAGAAGAAGAAGTAGAAAAAGCATTGTCTTGCTTGAGGTTTTGCATCAATTTTTCCACATTTGAAAATTAAACTTTTCTAAGGCAAGTATTCTAACCCCATCTCATAGAAATCCTAATCTTTGTTTTCATTATAATTTTTATATAATTCGAAAGATTTCAACTTAGCACGAGACATTTCTTTCGTTTTGATATAAAGCCATGAATCTATAATTTTTCGGTAATCTGACCTCTATGCATTGTTTCAGACCTAAATTTTAGTACTAAACTCTGATTTAGGAACCTAATCCATTTGAAAGTAGACTCAAAGATCTTTATTTTAATACCTAGATTGAATGATTTGGAGTTTAAATGCCTACTAAGACTTCTATTTCAATTAACCCTACAGATTCTACAAAATAGGGACTATAATTTCTGAACTCTTATTTCTTAACTGCTTATAACTTTCTGTTGGGAAATCAGACTCATACAAAGTATGATTTATTGGAAACATCTGTTTTCATCGACCATGTGGATTCAATAAAACAGAGCTAATATTTTCAGACCTTTTGCTACAAAATTATTTGTAACTCCCTGTCGTAAACTCCAATTCATGCAAAACTTAATTTATCTAAAACTAGATTGACACATCTTTCGAATGACACCTATGATGTATAAATTGGAGTATAATTGGTTATCCAAATAATTTATATAAAGTGCCTCTTAAATTCTACCAAAATCGAGCTTTGGTCGATTTCGCCTCTTCTTGTTTCTTCTCTTTGGAAATCAATTTCAGTAAAAACCCTTATTTCAATTAAGCTTTACATTATTGCTTTAAATTTTTGTATACTTTTGTTCTTTAATTATTTGTATCCTTGATTTCATTATATAAAGTTCATGTTTATATTGCAATGTTTTTTATAGGCACATTTCCGCATGTGTTTTCCAATATGTCCCTATTTTATTGTTCACTATCCTTTTGTACCCCGGTGTTTGTGGGATAAATGTGAACATTTTTTAGAAATGGTAAAGGGAGTTATGTTTAGAGCCCACGTTATTCTGTCGGCCCCTTACGACTTCACTCAGACGTGGGTGGATGGAACTCTCAAACATGGGAGACTTATGTTTGGTGGTCATTCAGAAATGAATAGACTATATTATGTTATGATCCCACTTCACCTTCTATGTGTTTGACATGATATCCAAAGCTTTGGCTGTGTTTCTATGTATGCTTTAGATAAGAATGAAATGAATGCAATGTCATGTCACATTTAAGCTTTTGTTCATGTTTTGTTCTTTGATATGTTCCGAAATTTATATATATTTTTTTATGCCTTGAAAAATAATATATTCTATGGAGATGCTCCTTATGCCAATGATATGCTCTAATTACCTTTTCTTGATTGTATGAACAAAATATGCTTTAAACGATACGTCATTATAATTCTGCATTCAAACAAAACATGCTTCTGTTTCATCTTGTATCTCTACTTTGTATTTTGATCCCTTATTTGTTTAAAAACTATCATCTTTGCTATGGATATGTTAATCACTTATTGAGCTTTATATGCTCACCCCATTGCTATATAAATTTTTTAGGATAGCTTATCGCTCGCTAAATTGTGTAAATTGGGTTGAGGCAATGGAAAGCTAGAAAATTTTGGGGCAAATCTTTCATACTTGATAAGTTAATGTTGTATAAGTTCCTTTTATGTATATCAATGACAAATCTAGATTGATATATCTTGTAAATATTTAAAAAGTACCACTCATATCGGGATTTTGGGAATGTTAAGTTTAAATTGTGTAATGATATACACATATGGTACATGTTGGTTTTGTGATTATTATATTCTCATGCTTATGGATTTATGATATGGTTAGGGTTTAGTTGAGTTGACTTTGGATTTTGTGAATCATTAAGTGATATGCTGGTATGATGATAAACTGCATAGGTTTTATAAATTGTGGATTATAGAGGTGAATTTTGACTTGAATATTTTCTTAGTGGCCTCAAATGTGTATTTGGATCCTAGATTATTATTGAATTATAATATTATTGATTTTGAGTTAGGTTCATACCTCCCGAATGAGGAGTAAATTCAAGGGGCGTGACAGAGGTGCTATCAGAGCATGATTTGAGAATCACTAAGATTTTTGATATGCTAGATGAGCAGTAAAATTTGGAGGTTTAGCGACTTTTATTTAGATATTGATCAAAAAATTCTCTTTTGTTATTTTTAGGAAGCGAGGATGACGAGGTTATTTGGTTCTACTAATGCATCTACTACTGATCAATTGAGTGGAATTATAAGAACTCTAGAGACTATGATATAAGTGATGCAACAATAAGTCCGACAAGGAAGAAATGATGGAATAGGGATATCAAACCAGATTGGGTTGGGAATTAAATAGTTTAGGAAGCTTAGTCCTCCCAATTTTAGTGGTGAGCCTGATCCAATTAGAATAATGGACGATGCAGATAGAAAATATTTGACGTCTTAAATTGCCCTGGTGATAAAAAAGTTTCTCTTGCAGCCTTTATGTTGGAAGGAGAGGCTGAGCACGAGTGGAGAATGATTAAAAGGATTTCTGAAATCAAACATAAGCCAATCATATGAAAGGAATTCATAGAAAAGTTCAACAATAAATATTTTCTAGATTGTATTAGAGAGTAGAAAGAATTAGAGTTCTTGGATCTCATCTAGGAAAATTTGACGATTGCAAAGTATGAATCTAAATTCACTAAGCTCTCCAAATTTGCCACTCATATAACATATGATAAAATTAGAAAAGCAAAAAAATTAAAAGGGGCCTAAGGCCAGCTATAAAAAGTCAGATATCAGTATTAAAACTCTAAACTTATGCCGATGTGGTCGAAAGGGCTTTGATAAATGAAAGAGACTTGGAGAAAATTTAGGAAATCAGGGACAAGAAAGATAAGAAGTTTATCAACAAAAGTAATAGAGGGAATGAATCTAAAATAAGTTATAAAAGGGTCAAGATGTCTAGATTTGAGAAAGGAAAACCACCACAGAGGACTCAATCATGTGCTAAATGCAGATTAAATCATGAAACAAGTCAATATTTTCGGACGACTAGAGCCTCTTTTGCTTGCGGGAAGTTAGATCATAAAGTAAGAGATTGCCCACTAAACAAGAAGAAAGAGCCACTGCCTCCTAAATCAACATCCCATGCTAGAGTATATGCTATTAGAATAAGATTCTAGAGCTTCTAAATCAATGGTTGAAGGTATTCTTCATGTTTCTAAAAGAAATGCAAAAGTTTTGTTTGATCCTGGTTCTAACTTATCTTTTGTTTCAAGATACTTTGCTTATTACTTAGGCATTCAACTTAGACCCTTGGATTATATATTATGTGTAACTACTATTGTTGGGGATTCTTTGACAACAAACTTTATTTATCCATCTTGTTTGATTTCTATCGGAGAATATGAACTTACTGATTTGATTTTCCTAGAGATCCAAGGTTTTGATATTATACTTGGCATGGATTGGCTATCTTCCTATCATGCTAGTATTGATTGCTATACAAAAATAATTACTTTCTGCATATCAGATCAGCCTATAATTTACTTTGAGAGTATTAGGCATGATTTGCCTCCTTGCTTGATATCAGCACTTCAAGCTTATCGTCTTATGCAGAAGGGTTATTTTTGTTATATTATGTGTGTAAAGGAGCTTTCAAATCAAGAAACTCATCTAAATGAAATTTCAATGGTCAAAGAGTTCCTTGATATATTTCCAAATGATTTACCCGGTTTACCTCTATATAGAGAGAGTGAATTTGCTATTGATTTGGTCCCCGAGACAACCCCAATATCTAAGCCTCCCTACGGAATGACACCACTCGAGCTAGAGGAATTGAAGAAGCAACTGCAAGAACTATTTGTTAGGAAAAAAATCGGCACTAAGAGGGGGGGTTGAATTAGTGCAGAGGTAAAAATTACGTCGGTTAAAAACTTCATTATGTTTAAATCTTTTTTTTTACAAAAAATCGTTTTGTAAAGGTATTAACGTTGAAAGCGTACGGAAGAGTGTGGTGGATGTAAAGCAAGTAAAGTGGTTTGTAGTAAACTAAATTGCACTAGAGAAACGCAAACCAGATTTTTATAGTGGTTCGGTCGTCGTGACCTATATCCACTTCGCCAATTCCTCTTCCATCGAGGCCATCGGCCTCCACTATCAGTCTTCTTTCAATGAGTGAAGATCAACTACCCTTTTACACCCCTCTTCTCCATTTTACAGGCTTAAGAGATAACCTTTTACAACCCACTTTTATAAGGTATCCCTCTCACACCTCCTTTAGAACTCTCTCTAAGCTTTGGGAGGAGGGAACTCAACTTTTTAAAGTTTACAACTTTAGAATCATAGGGTTTTTCTCAATATTTCTTGCTTATCCATCCAGGAATAGCTAGGGTATTTATAAGCCCCAAATGAATTCAAATTTGGAGCCCGAAATTTAAACCCTCAAAATTTCAGGGTACGGGCGGTACCACCTCCTGCACTAGGCGGTACCACTGCCTGCAGCCTGACACTAAGCGATACCACTGCCCAGACAGTCTCGGAGACTGAGTCTGGGTGGTACCACTGCCTGGCACAGTCTCAGAGACTATGCCATGACGATTTCACCTGTTTGGTCATTGTTTGGACCTTTCTCTTAGCCCAATATAGCCTAAACTTGGCCCAACTATCCCCTAATTAGGATGGACCTATTCTAATCCCTATTATATGTTACCTACGAATTTTAAGATATTTACTAAGCTAAACAAAGTCTGTAATTCTAGGTTTCTTCCAGTGAGCTTCCGGTGATCTTCCGACGAACTTCCGACGATCTCTCGGCAATATTCTAGCGGACTCCCTACAAGCTCCTGGACTTCATAATGATCTTCTTAGCAAGTTCCGACAAGCTTCTTTGGTAAGCTCTAGGACTTCTCGGTCAATTCTGATAGAACTTCTGACGAACATTTGGACTTTCGACGAACTTTCGAACTCCCAACGAAATCTCATTCTTGACTCCGGGACTTCATTTTGCTTTATGACATGCTATCGTAGTTAATCCTGCGTATGTAAAAACATACTTCGATCTAGACAGTTATTACTAAGCATGAATCATGTTGTCCGGCATGTCATTAGTCCATCGATGCTTCATCCGATTCTTCAACGTATCGTCCTCTCTTGTAACTTATTGCCCAATCGGCTAGTTGACATTCGCAACTCTGATATCCTTGGTGCAATTTCTGCTCTTCTTAGCCTGATGCCTGAATCTATGGCCCGAAGCCTTCTGTCGATACGTCATCCGATCCTCCAGCTAGACATCCAATCTTCTGACATGTTCCACCGGTCCAACATTATTCTTCTTGCTTTAATTGTCTCATCTTAATCGAAGCATCCCACGTCACTCAAAACGCAGATCAATTCATAAACACTTATCAATTAGTTTCATCATCAAAATTCGAGATTCAACAATATCCCTCTTTTTGATAATGACAACTAATTGATGATAGAGTTTAAACAAACTCCCGGAGTTTAAACAAACTCCCCCTATCAATATGTCATATTGATATAGACTCTTGGATTCAAAAATCCAAGCAACATGTTATCATAAACTTATACATAACATCATACTTCTCTCCCTTTATCATCAACAAAAAGGAGAAGTGCAACTAGCAAGTATTTTTAGACTTCCAAGTTCAAATCATTGCATATTAAATCTCAAGTTTTATCATCATTACAAGCTAGTAAAAATTTTGAGTTTTACATCATATAAACTAGCAATATTTAAGATATTCAAGAAGGCAACTTTTGCTTCTTGAAATATGCAAGTTAGTAATCTTTGCTTCTCTTTTGAGATGAGCAAGCTAACATATTTTTGCATCTTCTAGACTTGTGCAAGCTAACAAGTTTGCCTCTTTTCATGATATGCATGCTAGAAATTATTTCTCCCCCTTTGTCATTGCCAAAAAGAGAGGAATAACAATACAATATCATTTTCCTTTACATCAATTTTTAAATTATGACAAAGATAAAATGTCATTATTATTTCAATATGTTTCTGCATCATTATAGTTTCAAATTAAAACATACACAATATCAAACTATAAACTCATTAAGCATGATATCAAATCTCTTAACATTTTCATTAGGACATTAAGTATGGCTTCATTGAACATAATGTTGAATGATTCTTAAAGATATCTAATCTTTTTTAGTTTCAATTTGTATGATTGACTTTATATTAGCATGGCCAAATATTTGTTCTTATATCAGAACCATGCATCATATTTAAAATCGAAAACCAAGGACAAGATTCATCACAAAAATCATCAAGCCTTCCATACAAAAGCTATCATATATAACTTCAAAATCTCATGCATAGAATAAAGTCATATACCAAAACTTTTATTAAAAACAACGAATATGATTTCATTGAGTGTTTTCAATCAAAGTCAAAAATCAATACGAAAATCAATATGATACACATTATTATTTTTTTAGACAAAATCAATACGAAAATCAATGAATGTGTATCAATATGATATCAATATGATACACATTCATATGATACACATCATTTGATTTTTCTTTTTATCTGTTTTATTTTATGTGATTGATTTTATATAAGTATGCTCAATTTTTCCATATGAAAACCATCCAACAAAACTCGAAAAGCGATACAAAATCATTACAATACACATAATTGTTTATACCATACAAGAAATTAATCACTATATTTAATTCTAATATTTTATTATATTTTCATAAAACATGTAATTTTTATTATCATTTTCAAAATTACTAGAAAGATAAGCATGATCCTAAAACTTTGAACATTTTCATGCATAAAAAAATTATATAATTTTTCTAAACTAAATTAAAAATAACTTATAAAAAACATCATATAATTTTAAAATAAATTAAAGGAGTTTCATTTGAGTTGTTTACCTCATTGTCGAAAACTGTTAAGGCATAGTTTATCACCTCGCCTTTGTTGGATTGTCCTTCATCTTCGGATGAGCTCATTTCGTCCAAGATTGCTTCCTTCTTCTTACGTTTATAGCAAGTAGTTGTGTTCTTTTTAAATTTATTTTTGTTCTTTAATTTTTCTTTCATAAACTTTTTAAATTTCATAGTGGTCATCGATTGTTTTAATTTCGAAATCCTTCCTGTTCTTTGGAAGGTGGTTCTGAAGTTCTTCACGTGGATTGCATGTCATTTCATAGGTCATCAAAGACCCTATAAGTTCTTCAATTAGTAAATGGTTCAAGTTTTTTTATTCTTGAATAACCATTACTTTTGAATCCCAACTCTTATTAAGAGAACGTAAAATTTTGTTTATAAGTTCAAAATCCGAAAAACTTCTACCAAGTGCTTTTAAACTATTGACGACATCCGTAAAACAAGTGTATATGTCAATAACGGTTTCACTTGGCTTCATTCGAAAAAGTTCAAAATCGTGCATTAAAAGATTGACTTTAGAATCTTTTACTCTACTCGTGAATTCGGAGAAGACTTTCGAAAATCACTTTTGATAATATTCCATAAATTCAAATCCAACAAAAGCAAGAAAACTCTCATTCGAGTTTTCCAATATGTGTAGTCCGTCTCATTGAACAAAGGAGGGCAAATGAGAGAGTGACCCTCTTGAAAGCCGACAAAAGTCATTTCTATTTGGGTATTAAACCAAATATGAAAAACGAGGCTCTGATACAAATTGTTAGGAAAAGTGTCAGCACTAAGGAGGGGGGGGGGTGAATTAGTACAGTGGTAAAAATTATGTCGGTTAAAAACTTTGTTATGATTAAATCTGTTTCCGACGAAAAACTGTTTCATAAAGATATTAACTTTGAAAGCATACGGAAGAGTGTAGTGGATGTAAAGCAAGTAAAGTGGTTTGTAGTAAAGAAAATTGCACAAGAGAAACGCAAACTAGATTTTCATAGTGGTTCGGTCGTCGTGACCTACATCCACTTCACCGATTCCTCTTCTATCGAGGCCACCGACATCCACTATTAGTCTTCTTTCAATGCGTGAAGACCAACTACCCTTTTATACTCCTCTTTTCCTTTTCATAGGTTTAAGAGACAACCTTTTACAACTCACTTTTACAAGGTATCCCTCTCATACCTCCCTTAGAACTCTCTCTAAGCTTTGGGGGAGGGAACTTAACTTTCTAAAGTTTACAACTTTAGAATCACAAGGTTTTTCTCAATATTTCTTGCTTATCCATGCAAGAATAGCTATGGTATTTAGAGGCCCCAAATGAATTCAAATTTAGAGCCCAAAATTCAAACCCCTAAAATTTTAGGGTACGGGCGGTACCACCGCCTGCACTGGGCGGTACCACCGCCTGTAGCTTGACACTAGGTGGTACCACCACCCAAACAGTCTCAGATACTGAGTCTAGGTGGTACCATCGCCCAGACTGGCGGTACCACCGCTTGACATAGTCTCGGAGACTGTGCCACGACGATTTCACTTGTTTGGCCACTGTTTGAGCCTTTCTCTTGGCCCAACACAACCCAAACTTGGCCCAACTATCCCCTAATTAGGTTGGCTCAATTCTAATCTCTATTATGTGCTAACTATGAATTTTAAGACATTTACTAAGATAAACAAAGTCTGCAAGTCTAGGTTTCTTTCGACGATCTTCCGACGAACTTCCAATGATCTCTTAGCAATATTCCAGCGGACTCCCGGCTAGCTCTTAGACTTCATGATGATCTTCTTGGTGAGTTCCGATGAGCTTCTTTGGCAAGCTCCGGGACTTCTCGGTTAATTCCGATAGAACTTCCGACGAACATCCGGACTTCCAACAAACTCTCAAACTCATAACAAAACCTCGTTCTTAACTCCGGGACTTCATCTTACTTTATGCCTTACTATCATAATTAATCCTACACATTTAAAAACACACTTCGATCTAGACAATTATTATTAAGCATGAATCATGTTGTCTAGCATGTCATTGGTCCATCGACGCTTTATCCGAATCTTCAATGCATCGTCCTCTCTTATAGCCTATTGCCCAATCGGCCAATTGACCTCTACAACTCCGATATCCTTGGTGTAATTTTTGCTCTTCTTAGCCCGATGCTCGAATCCATGGCCCGAAGCCTTCTATCGATACGTCATCCGATCCTCTGGCTAGACATCCAATCTTCTGACTATTAGGATCGGAGCGGCACTAAGAGGGGGGAGGGGGGGTGAATTAGTGCAGCGGATTAAAACTTCGGTTTTAGAAAAATCTTTCGTACGATAAGAATGGAACTTGAAAAGCTTAACTTGAAAGCATATTCTTAAAGTTGCGCAGCAAAGGTAATAAGGAACTAAAGCATGTAAGAAGGTTTGCAGTAATGTAAATAGCAATAATGAAATGCAAACTAGAGATTACGTCGATTTTAGAGTGGTTCGGTCAAATGACCTACATCCACTTGCGAGGCCCCTCTTCGATGAGGCTCCCACCTTCCACTAGCAAATCTCTTGAAATGGAAGGGTAAATACCCCTCTTACAACCTTTTATAAGCAGTTCAACCTCTTACAAATTTTCAATAAGAAAGAAGGAGGAGAACTCTCTAGCAAATTGAAAACAAGACTTGCTAAGACTTTCTAAGACTTTTCTCTCAATCAAATGCTTCTCAAAAGTTGTAATCTCAACTGAGATTTGAGGGGTATTTATAGGCTTCAAGAGAATTCAAATTTGGGCTCCAAAAATTTGAATTCTCTTATGTTTCCGATGCTGGCGGTGCCACCGCCCAAATCACCTCACTGGTTGGGCTCCAAACTTGACCCAACCAGTCCGAACTCAGGCCCAATTGGCCCCTACTTGGGTTATAGGATTAACACCTAATCCTAACCCTAATTAACGTGCTAACTACGAATTTAAAGATATTTTCTAAGCTATTACAAAGTCCGTAAGTCAAGACTTCTTCCGGCGAACTTCCGGCGGTCTTCCGATAAACTCTCGGAAACCATTCTGCGGACTCCCGGCAAGCTCCTAGACTTCACGATTTGATCTTGGCGAGTTCCGATGAGCTTCTTCGGCAAGCTCTGATCTTTCTCGGCGAGCTCCGTGAACTTCCAACGAACCTTCCGGCGAGCTTCCGAAAAACCCTTCGGCAAGCTCCCTACTCTTTCTTGGCTAGTTCCGGCAGCATTCCTGACGAACCTTCGGACTTCCGTCGAACTCTCGAACTCACAATGAATCCTTCGTTATTGACTCCGACACTTTGTTTTGCTTTATGTCTTCGTTGGTATCATAGTTAATCCTGCACACACAAGCAAAAACTCTACTCCGATCTAGACAATTATTATAAAGCGAATTGACATTCTATTGTCCGACACGTCATTGGTTGGCGCTTCGTCAAATTCTTTGGCGCATCGTCCTCTCTTGCGGCTTGTTGCCCAATCAGCGGTTGACCTCCGCAACGCCGATATCCTTGGCATAATTTCGCTCTTGGCCCGATGCCTGACGTCCGAAGCCTTCTGCCATCCAATATCCTAACATGATCTCCTCCAGCGCAACGTCAATTCCTCCTGCCTTAATTGTCTAATCCTGATCGAGTAGACCTGCATCACTTAAAATATAGTTAAACATAAACATAATTATCAATTGGTTTCATCATTAAAATACAAGATTCAACAATCTCCCCCTTTTTGATGATGACAACCAATTGATGACGGAGTTAAACTTGACTCTCGGAGTTTAAACAAACTCCCCCTATCAATATGTCATATTGATAGAACCTTGAATTCAAACTGAATTCAAGTCATTGCAATATTTATCATGAATACTCGCAACACATCATCATGAACATATGCATAAACTTATGCATATCATGTCATCAACATACTTCTCCCCCTTTGTCATCAACAAAAAGGAGAAGTACAACTATTCTTTGTGTTTTTAATATAAGTTCAACTCATTGCATGAAAAACATAATATCAAGTTTTATCATCATGCAGTTTTGAAGCTAGAAAATTTAGCAAGTATTGCATCATGCTTAGGACATTCAAGCTATCAAGTTTTAGATATGCAAGTTTTATAGCATACAAGATAGCACTTTTGGTAATGTTCAAGATAGCAAGTTCTACATCATGCAAGCTAGCAAAATGTTTGAAAAAGTGATCAAGTTTTGCAACATACAAGCTAGCAAAAATGTCAAACTAGCAAGAGATAATGTTTTACATAAGGCAAGCAAACAATTTGGCAAATGTTACATTTGCATCTTCTCTTTTGAGAAGTGCAATTTTTGCTTTCATCTTGAATTGTGCAAGCTAGTTAGTTTGCCTCTTTTCATGATGTCCACACTAGAAATTCTTGCTCCCCTTTGTCATTGTCAAACAGAAGGGAAGACCCTTATATCAATTTTCATATTATAACAAAGGTAAGTATCATTCTTATTTGTGCATCATTATATATTCAAATTAAAACATACACAATTTCAATAACCTTATTTTTCATGCACGATACCGAAAAATAAATCAATCATCATTAATAAGCATATCATACATGATACTCAAACATTAAAATTTTTAAGCATTTATCGACATGTTGATCATGATACCAAACATTCATCATTTAAAGCATTCATGATACACATCATATGCAATACATCACATAAAAAGCATAAGTGTTGCATGCATCATTTTAGCAACAATTCGTAGCATTTCATCATATGACAAGATATCAGCAAGTAAAATTACAATGCTAGTTCTTGATATCTTAATATGATGCAAACATGGCATATGGCAATCATAGCATTTCGATTATCAATTTACCATATATTTCGATGCAAGCTTCTTTTGATATCTCAACATAATTCAAATTTAAATATGGCACTTATTAATTCATATATTTATCATTCAAATATGGCTCTCATAGTATCAATTCATATATTTCTCCCCCTTTGTCATTACCGAAAAGAAGGGAGAAATCGATGGCCAAAAGATTTTAATCATTAGACAAGCCAACTTACAAAATCATGTCATGATATTAAGAAAATTCAAGAAGGGCATGATTCATTCAATAAATCCTTTTAATAGAGCAAAAGGATTATACAACCAAGGATCATGATTAAAATATATCAATATCATAGATCAAGTCATGATTCATGATTCATCATAAAGCAAATTAATTTTCAATTATCTCATAAGGCTTTTAAGGAATTTTTGAAACATAGGAGAATGATTAATTTAAGCATGCAATGTTTCAATTAAATTGAAGTCATGAATACCAATACTTTCATATTGTGAGTATCAATTCATGAATACCAAAAGATATTATTTGTGATTCCAATTTTACAAGATCAAGATTATGATTTAAATAAAACTTATTCAAATCAAATCGGTAACTTGAAACTCATAATCAAGTCATCAAAATCAATTTCGAGATTTACAAAATATCATGAAATCATTAATCTTGATCCGATGGGAAAAGCATTTTTGAAGTGATTCTTTTTCATCTAAGCATGCCTTAGTCATTATATGCCAAATCAAGATAAGCATTGAAGTTCAAGACATAAAGGCAAAATCTTATAAAACAGCTAATCAAGCAAGATTTTAAACATCTATTTTCAAGCTAGAGTAAGTCAAAGGATTCAATTATCTTATGTCATGAATTCCAATAGGCATCTCAAATTATCAACATCACATTAAAAAGATATTTCAAAAAGACATATCGATAAGTGATTCATTTGCATCATTTTATTTTTGGAAGATTCTCCTCTTTCGTAAATAAATCTAGGATAACAAAATGAATTAAGGGAGATATAATATGATTGAAGCATTGAACATGATTCATATTTAAAATGTGTCTCATGTTATAAGTATGAATCAAGCATTTGTGAAATCCGAAATCATCCTCAAAATCACATTCAATAAATTCATACATGACAAGCATAGATTTATTGAAAAATCGATAAGATAGAGGATCGTATTTCATTTTTATAAATTTATATTCAAGTGATTTGCTTCTTATAAGCATTCCTTTACCTTTAATAAAACAAGTGTCAATATTTAAGACGGAAAGGTAAATTTCATAGAACAAATCATCAAGTATGATTCCATGATAACATCCTTTTAATATCTTGATATTCATCATCAAGTATGATTTCAAAAAAATATATTTAAGAGAAATCATTAAGACCAAATACATGATACACTCATTTATTTTTAAAATATTCATCATGTTTATTTTCATGAGATTCACAAGATTGGTAAACTAAATTCATTAATCTCAATAGGATATAAAATTTATTTCCATTTCATATAATTGATTTCATGTGAGGGTGTTCAAATCTTTTTGTGAAAACATGTATCATCATTTAAAATCAAAACAAAAGTTTCGTCATAAAATCGTCAAGACCAAACACATCAAAAATAAAACATCATGATATCACATCTATCATCAAAAGACTATCAAGAAATTCATACATAGATGTACATACACTTTGTCATCTTAATATGTCATGAGAATGTCATCTTAATTCATCATAAAAATGATTAAACCCAAAACATGTTAATCCAAAATGAGAGTATCAAATCAATATTCACTTCAAAAACTAATGCATGACATAAAATCATCAAAATACACATGCATGAATTAATCCTAAGCATTATATATAACTATCATCCATAATGTTGCATTAATCATTCAACATTTCAAAACATAACATGTATGAAACCTTAGCAATATACTTTTTATGATCAAATTTTTAATTTTTTCAAAGATGCTAAAAAAAAAACATGATATAATTTTTGAAAAATAATTTTTTTTTATTTCCTATTCCAACTATCTAAATTAATAACTCATTAAAAACTTTAAGTAATTTCAAAATAATTCAAGAGAGTTTAGTTACTTACCTTGTAGTTGAAGCTCGTCAAAGCCCTCGTCGTTTCACCTTTGGAAGTTCTTGATTCATCCTTGGTTGCCTTCCTCTTCTTTGGCCTCTTCCTCCGTTCAAGTTCATTGTTTATTTTAGATTTTTGTTTAATGAACTTATTAAGAGTTAGTGTTCGAAGTTCAAGTTCATCATTGTCCTCATCACTTAGTCATCGCTCAAGTGGTATTTATTTGTCCGGAGTTCCAAATCCTTCCTGTTCTTTGGAAGGTGGTCCAAGTGTTCATTGTGTTCATCATGTGCATTGCGCACCATTTCATATGTCATCAATGAGCCGATAAGTTCTTCAAGTGGAAAAATATTTAAATCTTTTTTTTCTTGTATTGTCGTTACTTTTGATTCCCAAGCTTTAGAAAGTGATCGTAAAACTTTACTAACAAGTTCAAAATTTGAGAAACATTTGCCAAGAGCTTGTAAACCATTGACGACATCTGTAAAACGGGTGTACATGTCAACAATGGTTTCGCTTGGCTTCATTCGAAAAAGATCGAAATCATGTATTGAAATGTTAACTTTCGAGTCTTTGACTCTACTAGTTCCCTCGTGCGTGATTTCAAGTGTTCGCCAAATATCAAAAGCCGTTTCGCACGTTGAAATCCGATTGAACTCATTTTTGTCCAAAGCACAAAACAAGGCATTCATAGCCTTTGTGTTTAAGGCAAAAACCTCTTCTCCGATTCATTCCATTCGTTCATCGGAAGAGAAGATTTTTGAAATCCGTTTTCGATAATAGTCCAAAGCTCGAAATCCATAGAAATGAGGAAGATCCTCATACGGGTCTTCCAATACGTGTAATCCGACCCATTAAACATAGGTGGACGCGTGATAGAGTGTCCCTCTTGCATGCCGGAGTAAGCCATCTCTCTTGGGTATTAAACCAAATATGAGAGTGAGCCTTGCTCTGATATCAATTGTTAGGATCGGAGCAGCACTAAGAGGGGGGGGGGGGTGAATTAGTGCAGCGGATTAAAACTTCGGTTTTAGAAAAATCTTTCGTACGATAAGAACGGAACTTGAAAAGCTTAACTTGAAAGCGTATTCTTAAAGTTGCGCAGCAAAGGTAATAAGGAACTAAAGCATGTAAGAAGGTTTGCAGTAATGTAAATAGCAATAATGAAATGCAAACCAGAGATTACGCTAATTTTAGAGTGGTTCGGTCAAATGACCTACATCCACTTGCGAGGCCCCTCTTCGATGAGGCTCCCACTTTCCACTAGCAAATCTCTTGAAATGGAAGGGTAAATACCCCTCTTACAACCTTTTACAAGCAGTTCAACCTCTTACAAATTTTCAATAAGAAAGAAGGAGGAGAACTCTCTAGCAAATTGAAAACAAGACTTGCTAAGACTTTCTAAGACTTTTCTCTCAATCAAATGCTTCTCAAAAGTTGTAATCTCACCTGAGATTTGAGGGGTATTTATAGGCCTCAAGAGGATTCAAATTTGGGCTCCAAAAATTTGAATTCTCTTATGTTCCCGATGCTGGCGGTGCCACCGCCCAGCCAAGCGGTGCCACCGCCCAGCGCTCGGGTGCTGGGCGGTGCAACCGCCCAGCCCAGGAGGTGTCACCGCCCAGCTCTCAGGTGCTGGGCGGTGCCACCGCCTAGCCTAGGCAGTGCCACCGCCTAGGCCAAATCAGCTCACTGGTTGGGCTCCAAACTTGGCCCAAACCAGTCCGAACTCAGGCCCAATTGACCCCTACTTGGGCTATAGTATTAACACCTAATCCTAACCCTAATTAATGTGCTAACTACGAATTTAAAGATATTTTCTAAGCTATTACAAAGTCCGTAAGTCAAGACTTCTTCCGGCGAACTTCCGGCGGTCTTCCGATAAACTCTCGGAAACCATTCTGCGGACTCCCGGCAAGCTCCTAGACTTCATGATTTGATCTTGGCGAGTTCCGATGAGCTTCTTTAGTAAGCTCCGATCTTTCTCGGCGAGCTCCGTGAACTTCCAACGAACCTTCCGACGAGCTTCCGAAAAACCCTTCGGCAAGCTCCCTACTCATTCTTGGCTAGTTCCGACAGCATTCCCGACGAACCTTCGGACTTCCGTCGAACTCTCGAACTCGCAATGAATCCTTCGTGCTTGACTCCGATACTTTGTTTTGCTTTATGTCTTCATCATTATCGTAGTTAATCCTGCACACACAAGCAAAAACTCTACTTCGATCTAGACAATTATTATAAAGCGAATTGACATTCTATTGCCCGGCAAGTCATTGGTTGGCGCTTCGTCCGATTCTTCGGCGCATCGTCCTCTCTTGCGGCTTGTTGCCCAATCAGCGGTTGACCTCCGCAACATCGATATCCTTGGCATAATTCCACTCTTGGCCCGATGCCCGACGTCCGAAGCCTTCTGCCATCCAATATCCTAACGTGATCTCCTCCGGCGCAACGTCAATTCCTCCTGCCTTAATTGTCTAATCCTGATCGAGTAGACCTGCATCACTCAAAATATAGTTAAACATAAACATAATTATCAATTGGTTTCATCATCAAAATACGAGATTCAACATTGACATGTTCCATCGGTCCAACATGATTCTTCTTGCTTTAATTGTCTTATCCTGATCGAAGCATCCTACGTCACTCAAAACGCAGATCAATTCATAAACACTTATCAATGGGTTTCATCATCAAAATCCAAGATTCAACACTATTAGATAAGGATTTCATTCGACCTAGTGTTTCACTATGAGATGCTCCGGTGCTATTAGTTAAAAAGAAGGATGGAACATTGAGGCTTTATATTGATTATGGATAATTGAATCAGGTGGCCATCAAAAACCAGTATCCCCTACCCAAAATTGATGATTTTTTTTATCAATTGAAAGGTGCATAAGTACTCTCCAAGATTGATCTAAGGTCAGGTTACTATTAGTTGAAGATCAATAAGAAGGATATTCCAAAAATAGCTTTTAGAACTCGATATGGTCACTATGAATTCTTAGTAATACCTTTTGGTTTGACTAATGCCCCTGCAGCTTTTATGGAACTGATGAATAGGATATTTCAGCCACTCTTGGATGACTGTGTAATTGTGTTCATTAATGACATATTAGTGTATTCAAGGAGTAATCAGGAGCATGAGGAATACTTAAGAAATGTATTGTCCATACTAAGAGAAAAGAAGTTGTATGTAAAGTTCAGCAAATGTGAATTTTAGTTGAATGAAATTAATTTCTTAGGCCATATGATTTCAAGGAAGGGCATATCTATTGATCCAAAGAAAGTGGAAGCTATAGTTAAGTGGGAAGTACCAACAAATGTGATAAAAGTTAGAAGCTTTATGGGTATGGCAGGTTATTATAGGAGATTTGTGGAGAGATTCTCGCGAATTGCTCAACATCTCACTAAACTTACTCAAAAGAATATGAAATTTGTATGGGGTGATGATTGTGAGCAAAGTTTTCAAGAGTTAAAAAGAAGATTGACTAGTGCCCCAATTCTCACTATTCCAAGTGGTAACGAGAGATTTATAGTTTATATCGATGCTTCAAGAAAGGGCCTTGGGTGTGTTTTGATGCAAGAAGGGAAAGTGATTAATTATGCTTCTAGGCAACTAGAGAGCTATGAACTGAATTATCTAACTCATGATTTGAAATTAGCAGCAATTGTTTTTGCTCTAAAGATTTGGAGGCATTACTTGTATGGGCGAACATTTGAAATCTTTACTAATCACAAGAGTTTAAAGTATATTTTTACTCAAAAAAAGTTAAACATGAGGCAGCGGAGATGGATAGAACTTCTAAAGGATTATGATTGTACCATTCGTTATCACTCGGATAAAGCTAATGTTGTAGCTAATACACTTAGTAGAAAATCTATAAGTTTTATGACGACTTTGGTTGTGAAGCAATGGAAGTTATTAGAAGAAAATTATGATTTGATTGTTATGAGAAAAGGGCAAGACTCAATGATATTAATGGCCTCTATCCAAGTGCAATCTGATCTCATTCAACAAATTAAAGAAGGACAACTACGAGATCGACGCTTAATCTACTTAAGGAATGAAGTAGAAAAGGGATTAGAACTGAATTTTCAAGTTTCAAATGATGGCCTATTGAGATTTGATGATAGAATATATGTTCCAAATGACCTAGATATCAAAAATTAAATCCTAAGGGAAGGTCATAATTCAAAGTACACCATGCATCCTGGTAGCACTAAGATGTACATAGATCTCCAAAGTCATTATTGGTGGGAAGGCATGAAGAAAGAGATTGCAATATATGTTTCAAAGTGTTTGTCTTGTCAGCAAATCAAAGCAGAACACCAAAGACCTAGAGGTTTGTTACAACCTTTAGATATTCCTGAATGGAAATGAGAATGTGTTACCATGGACTTTGTTTCAGGACTACCCCGAACTTCTAGAAAGCATGATGTTATTTGGGTTATCATTGATAGGTTAACGAAATATGCACATTTTCTACCGATCAATATGACTTATTCTCTTGATAGGCTTGCAGATTTATATATCAATGAAATAGTAAGACTTCATGGCATTCCAAAGGAGATCATCTCTAATAAAGACCCCAGATTTTTATCTAGATTCTAGAGAAGGTTACAAGAATCTATAGGTTCTAAAGTCAAGTTTAGCACTACTTATCACCCTCAAACTGATGGTCAATCAGAAAGAACCATTCAAACACTTGAGAATTTGCTTAGAGCCTATGTTATGGATTGAAAAGGTGAATGAGATAAAGATATATCTCTTATTGAGTTTACTTATAATAATAGTTATCATTCAAGTATTCAGATGGCTTCTTATGAAGCTTTATATGGGCGAAAGTACAGAACTCCTATATGTTGGGAAGAAGTTGGTGATAGAAAGTTATTAGCACCAGACAAAGTATAAAGAGACTACCGAGAAAATTCAAGTTATAAGAAAAAGGTTAAAAACTACTCAGAGTCATCAAAAGAGTTATGCTAATAACAGAAGACGAGATATTGTGTTTTAAGTTGGGGATTTTGTATTCTTGAAGGTCTCTCCTTCTAAAGGAGTTGTAAGATTTGGGAAGAAAAGAAAGTTAAGTCCAAGTTTATTGGACCTTTTAAGATTTTTGAGAGGGTTAGTTCGATTGCTTACATGATTATCATGCCACCATCATTATGTCATATCCATGATATATTTCATGTTTTAATGATCAGAAAGTATATACCTAATCCCTCTCATATCATTAAGTATGAGCCGATGGCTCTCTTAAACTGCACTAACACTTAAAGCTTTTAGAGGAGTTCTCACAAGATTATAACAACGTTTTTCTTCTTTTTTGCTCTCAATTCTTATGTATGTTAACCAAGGATGAGAGGGATATGTATAGGCTTTAAGTGGATTCAAACTTGGAGCCTAAAAGTATCTCATCCTAGGTTTCTCGAGTGTCATGCCCCAACAATAATCCATAATATTATAATTTAATAATACATTCTAGGATCCAATCACACATTTAAGGATACTAAGAAAACATTCAAGTCATTCACATCTATAATTCTCCAATTCATAGAACTAGTGTTATAGTTTAAATTCATACACTACATTACTTGATGAATCGTAAAATCTAAAACCAACTCGCCAAGACAATAACCACCTCATAAATCCACAAGTGTGTGGTATTCTATATAATCACAAAAACTAATATTTACCACATGTTCATATCATTACACAAATTTACATAACGCTCCAGAAATCCTAACATAAGAGGTACTTTTCAAACATTTACAAAACTCATAAGTTCATATTTACCATAAACATTTCATTAGATACTAAGTATACTTATACAATGAAAATATATCATCCAATAAAGGTTTGCCTAAAGTTTTCTAGCTTTCCACTACCTTAGCCTAATTTAAATATTTTAGTAAGCGACAAACTATCCTAAAAACAATTATTAGTAACAGAGTGAGCACATAGAGCTCAACAAGCGACTAACATATCCATGATGAAAGAGGACAGTTCTAAAGCATATCAAGGACGTATAAACATTTCGAAGCATATCAAAGAACAAATATAAGATAGAAGCTCAAATGACACATAGCAAAGCAGTAGGATTAGTTAGAGTATATAATTGATGTAAGGAGCATTTCGGATATCAATGGCATATGAAATATTACAGAGCATATCAATGGCATATGAAGCATTTCGAAGTATATCAATGGCATAAGAAGCATTTCGAAGCATTTCGAAGCATATCAATAACAAATACGAAACAAAAGCTCAAATGACATATAGCAAAGGAGTAGGATTAGTTGGAGCATATCATTGACGTAAGGAGCATTTTTGATATCAATGGCATATGAAATGTTACGAAGCATATCAATGGTATATGAAGAATTTCGAAGTATATCAATGACATAGGAAGCATTTCGGAGCATATCAATAACAAATACAAAATAGAAGCTTAATGTCGCATTTGACATTACATACTTTTCATTCTTATCCAGAGCATATATAGAAGCACATAACCAAATCTCTAGATATCATATCAAATAGATAGAAGGTGAAGTGGGATCCTAAACATAATCTAGAGCATCGCGGGCTCTAAGCACATACCCTTTACCTGGTAAAGGTCTAGATAATCCCTTTATCATTTTTGGCAAAGGTCCATATAATCCCTTTACTACTTTTAGTAAAGGTCCAAATAATCTCACAAACATCAAAGTATGAAAGGGTATTATGAACAATAAATTGGGACATATTGGAAACACATGTGGAATAACGGAATGCATATGCTTATACGAAACATTACGATACAAACATCAACTTTATATAATAGATTCAGGTATATAAGTAATTGAAGAACAAGAATATATAGGAATTCAAAGCAATAATGTAAAGCTCAATTGAAGTAAGGATTTTAGTTGAAATCAATTTCCAAAGAGAAGAAACAAGAATAGGCAAAATTGATCAAAGCTCGATTCTGATAGAATTTGAGAGGCACATTGCATGAATTATTTGGATAATCAATTATGCTCCAATTTGTACAAAATAGTGTCATTCAAAAGATACATCCATCTAATTTTAGGTAAATTAAGTTTTATATAAAATGGAGATTCCAACATTGAGTTATCAATAGTTTAGTAACCAAAGGTCATAGAATATTATCTTCATTTTGCAGAATTCATATAGTTGATTTGAACAGATGATTTAATAGGCAGTTATGCTCCAAATCATTCAAATCAGATATGTTTAAAAAGATTTATGAGTCTAATTTCTAATAAATAATGTTGCACATAAATCAGAGTTTTCAACAGAGTTATAAGCAAGAGAGTACTAAAAGGTCAAAACCAACAATCTCTATTTTATAGATTTCATATAGTCAGTTTAAATAATAATTTGGATAGGCAATTATACTCCAAATTTATCATTCATGATATTAAAAGAAAGAGCTATGAGTCTATTTTCAGATGAATTTGATTTCACTTAAATGCAAAATCGATGTAGAAAGTTATGGCTAGAACAATACAGAAAGGTCAATTCATCAAAAAATTTCAGATTCACAGTTTTGTTCCAAATCGAAAGAAATGTCATATATAAAGCCAAAGTCTTTCAAACTTTTCAGGAATAAGATGAAATAAGATATCAAGAGTTTTGTAGGAAGAGGTTAGAACACTTGCCTTAGAAAAATTTGGTTCTTAAATGTAGGGAAATTTATGCAAAACCTCAAGCAAAGCTTCTTATGCATCCCTCTTTTGTTAAGTTTCCTTTAATCTCTCATTTAATTACTTTTGGCTAACACAAGGGTTGCAAGGTGGCAAGCATGCATGAAAGGGGCTAGGTGTCAACCTTATAGTAAATATAAGCAGCACCAACCTTAGGTTAGCTAGTGACACATGTCCACCATTTTTATAAAGAAAAAACCTAATATGAATCTTTCACAAATTATATCACATTTATAATATTTACATTTAGTTCCCTACATTACAAATAGGCCCTTACAAAATTTTCAAAAATGAGGGACATGACACCGGGTCCTAGCGGTACCACCGCTTGTAGCACTAACACTAGGCGATACCACTGCCTGACAATCTCTCGGAGATTGTGTCTGGGTTGTACCACCACCCAAACTAGTGGTACCATTGCCTGACACAGTTTTGGAGACTGTGCCACGACGGTTCTACCTGTTGGGTCACTGTTTGGGCTTTTCACTTGGCCCAACATAGCCCAAACTTGGGCCTAGTTAGTCCCTAATTAAGTTGGCCTAATTATATTCTAAACTGACTTAATTAGATTCTAAACTAACTCGATCTAGACATAATCGATTACAAGTGAATCCTTTGTTGTCTACATGTCATTGGTTCTTCCAACGCTTCGTCCGATCCTTCAGCGCATCGTCCTCTTCTTTGGCGTATTGCCCAATCAGCATGTTGTCTTCTCATAATATCTGATCTCCTTGGCGCAATGTCCATTCTTCTTGGCCCGATGCCCTAATTCACGGACCGAAGCCTTCTGCCGACATGTCGACCGATCCTCCGGCCCGACATCCAATCTTCTGACATGTTTGCTCCAACCCAACATCTAATTCCTCCTATTTTAATCAATTTGCCTCTTCTAATTGAAGCTAGTCCTATATTACTTAAACGCATATTAGATGACAAACACATCAATTGATTTCATCATCAAAATCCGAGATTCAATAGTCTTAACAAATTGTTCAATCGAACTCTTGGTGAACTTCTGATGAACTCCTTGCGATCTTCCAGTGAGCTTTCGGCGAACTCCCGGCGAACTTCTGGCGATCTTTCGATGAACTCTCGATGAACTTCTGGTGAGTTTTTATTACATCATTCGATCCTTCGGTGTATCCCTCGATTCATTCAGTCTAATGCCCAATCATTGATGCTAGCCCAACATTCAATTCTTCTTTAATTGTTTTACCTTTTTCACAATCGTAGTTAGTCCTACATCACTTATCTCAACATGGATTAGATCATTAATTAATCGATTATTTTCATCATCAAAATATGAAATTCAACAACTATCAAATTTTTAATTTTTTTATCATAAATAAAATATTTTTATTATAAAATAATATAATATCTTTTTCTCATCAGTTATCCTATACTAATAAAATTTTATTTTAAATCAAAAATAAATATCACATCATGAATAATTTTTTTTTACTATATTTGGTGTTTACAGTAACTAATCTTTTTTCTTCCACCTAAACCTTATTATAATTTTCCAACTGTAAATCTGATCAAATCATCCAAGCTTTTAAAATAAATTTTTATCCTATATTATATGATTATGCATCCACTATCTAAAAACCCAATAGATCTAGAATATTACTTATCAAATGCCATAAAAAAATATTTTATCTTTTTTATTATTATTTTGTTTATGATAGTTTACTTAATTTTTGTTCCAACAATCTTTTTCAAGATGATCATATGTTTTACAATGAGAGCAAAGAGGAATATTTAGATTTTTATTTTTATACTAATATTTTTTTTCAATATATTTATTTGTTTATAATAAAAACATTAACATATTTCTTTTTTACCTTCATTGGAATTTGTTTGATCCTTGTTTGATTGATCTCATCCCTTTCACCGAGCACTAAATCATCCACGTCCTCTACTATTTTGATCATATCAAATTTTGAAGATTAACATTATTAATTTTTTTTTAACTACTATTTGATCTTTTAAGTTTTCACCATAAGACCTTATTTGATTCACAATAGAATAGATTATTGAGAAAAAAAAAGTGATAGAGTCAGAATCTTTCATCATAAGAGTTTCGAATTCACGTCAAAAAATTTAAAGTTTTAAAATTTTTACATTATCTATATCTCCAAATATACCTTTTAATATTTTTCAAGCTTTAGTTGATATTGCTACTAATATGATTCAAGGAAATAGGGATTTATTGTTGAATCTCGTATTTTGATGATGAAACCAACTGATAATTGTGTTTATATTTTAATCTGCGTTTTGAGTGACGCAAGATGAGACAATTAAAGTAGGAAAAATCATGTTGGGCTAGAGGAACATGTCAGAAGATTGGACGTCGAGCCGGTGGATCGGTCGACGTATCAACAGAAGGCTTCGGGCCGTGAATTCGGGCATCGAGCTAAGAAGAGCGGACATTGCACCAAGGATATCAGAGTTACGGAGTCAACTAGCCGATTAGGCAATAGGCCGCAGGAGAGGACGATGCGCCGAAGAATCAGACGAAGCGTCGAGGGACCAATGACATGCTAGACAACTTGTTTATTGCTTAGTATTAATTGTCTAGATCGAAGTTTGTTTTACATGTGCAGGATTAACTACGATAGTAGTAAGACATACAGTAGGAGTTACGCTGGAGTCAAGACCATGATCACGTTGGGGGTTCGAGTGTTCGACGAAAGTCCGGACGATCGTCGGAGGTTCTGCGGGAACAAATCCGAGAAGTCCAGGAGCTTGCTAGAGAAGCTCATCAGAACTCGCCAAGTAGATCGTCGTAAGTCCAGGAGTTTACCAGAAGTCCGCAGGAGCATCACCGAAGGTTCGTCGAATGTTCGCCAGAAGTTCGTTAGAAGCTCGCCGGAAGAAGTGATTGATGCACTGAAGCAAATTACAGTAAATGTCTTAAGAAATATTATAGTTAGCTTGTAGATTAAGCTAGGAATGGGAGATGATCCCATTAACTTAATCTGGGGGCAATTGGGCCCTTGATAGACCCAAATTGGGCTGAATGGATTAGCCTATTCGGACCCAGATTTCTTAGCTGACGGTGGCACTACCCAGGAGCTCAGGAAAGCTGGGCGGTGCAACCGCCCAGGTCAAGCGGTGGTACAGCTTGGGCTCAATCTCCGAGTGAGACTGGGCGGTGGTACCACCCTTGTCAAGTGGTGGTACCGCCTAGGCTCAATCTCCGAGCGAGACTAGGTGGTGGTATCACCCCTATCAAGCAGTGGTACCGTCTGAACTCGGTCTCCAAGAGGTAGTACTACCCAGTTATGGCGGTAGTATCGCCAAGACCCCGGAAATCCGGGAGATGACATATTTGAGCTCCAAATTCGGGAAGATCTCATCTTCTCCTATATAAAGGGACTATTCATCCCTCATTCTCTACTAAGCCTAACAATAGGAGGATTGAGGAGATGACTTTCCGGGGAGATGATATCAAGGAAGGGATAATCGAAGAGAGGTAGGATCCTTTCTTTTTAATTAGCTTTGATTTGTGTTTTGAAATCTTAATGTTGAATTTGTTACAATTTTATAAAAAATGATGATGTTTTAATTTCAAAATTTATTATTTATAAATAATAATAATAATAATTGATTTATGATGTTAGACTAATTATTTGATTTGTATTGATCTTTTAAGTTTAAGTGAATTTTAATATTGATTTAATTATTAAAATTCTTATTTAGTATAATAGTTCTAATTTATTTAATTAGTTATATCTATGTTTCAAGAATTATGTATGAATTTCTGTAATGTAATTAGTTTTAAATTTTAGATCATGAATTTAAAGTTTTAATTAATATATTTAAGTAATTCTTTAATAATTTTAAATATTGAAATCTAATTTGATAAGAGGAGTTTAATTGGGATCTGACTTGAGTCAAGTTGATCGATCAGATTAAATCGACTCAGACCATGTGGTCATGTACAACCTAGCTTATGTGACTAAGTACAATCTAGCCCATGTGGTCAAGCATAACCCAACTCATATGGCTAGGTACGATCTAATCTATATGGCTATGTATGACCCAGCTCATGCGGTAAGGTATGACCCAACCATGTGGTTAGGCATGAGCCAGCTCATGTGGCTAGGTACAATCCAATCCATGTGGTCATGTATAACCTAACTCATATGTAAGGTACGACCCAACCATATGGCTAAACATGGGCCAGCTTATGCGGCTAGGTATAACTCAATCTAGGTGGTCAGATATGATCTCAACTCATGTGTCTATGATCAATTCGTGAGCCAAGCATGGCCTAGTTCAATGGTAAGGCCCAGCCCAACTTATAAGTGAGGCTTAGCCTAGTCCATGAAGTTAAGTCTGCCCAACTACGCGATTAGTATTAGACATATCGTCGCTCCTTTTATATAGCCCATCGTACCTCAACTCAACCTAGTATTTGGAATAGGTATATGCAATGTATATGACCCGCCCAAAACTCAGGTGGGTTGGTTCGGTTTGGGTTAGCACTGCTAGTCATAGGTGCCCAGCAAGCCAATCACGTGAGTGATGGCACGTGTGACTTGATACAGAATCTTTTTGCTTATTATATTTTGGCGTATATCACTTTATAACTATTGCATAAATGCATATATATTGTGATGTCCTTGGATTTGTGCAATGGGAATCGGATCGTGATGAGATCACGATAATGAGATCGATTCACCTTTAAACACATATCCTAAATAATCCCGGTCATAGGTTACTCGAGAGGGACATCGTGATAACCAGATAGACTGGTGTGCTGTATACCCGTCCATATGATGGATGCAGCTGGTCTCATAGCTGCTCGTGTAGGGACACTAGGGATACAGTACAGGTGCTCATTGGAGAATGAGTTCACTGATTGATCCGCTTACGGAATGCTGGATGGTTGATGATGCCTTATTGTCAGACAGCGATTCCGTAGTCCTAGTGGTGTATCTGGTCCTTAGACTTGAGACACCAAGGATGTCCTGTATGAGTGCTCCACTCTTTGATACCAGACTTATAGGTTTGGCTGTCCCCAGATCTAGTACAGCTGGTCATTGGGAGTGGTAGTCGACCTTACGAGGGCTATTGAGTGTCAATAGAGGATCATCCACTCTCGGCATAATGAGAGGAATATCCCATGTGTTCTTGCTCAGACAAATCCCTGGCCAGGGTCATTCGGGTTGAGAGAGAAAGAGTTCTCCGGGAGAATCCGATTAGAGCGAGACTCGAGTAGAAACCGTATGGGTCTGACAGCACCATGCTCGATATACGGTCTCTGGGATATTAGATGGATGAGGGACTATAGGTACATGGTAACTGAGGACAGACAGGTCCAATGGATTGGATTCCCCTGTATCGTCTGGGGACTACGGCGTAGTGGCCTAGTACTTCCCTAGTCGATGAGTCGAGTGAATTATTACAGAGATAATAATTCACTGAGTTAGAAGGAGTTCTGACAGGTATGACTCACGGCCAGCTCGATATTGGGCCTAGAGGGTCACACACATATGGTAGGCATTGTGATGAGTAGAGGTTCGGATATGAGATATCCGACGGAGCCCTTGTCTTATTGGATGCAGATCCAATACCCACTAGGGAAAGGACCCATTAGGGTTTTGACACGGGATCTCTATAAATAGGAGGGATTCACAGCCTCATAGGCTAGAGTCTTTGCTTGCCCTTCCTATTCTCCTCTCCCTCTCCCCTCAGAGTAGGCCTGGAGTTTTGAGGAGCGTCGTCGCAACCCTGCTGTGTGGATCACCGCTAGAGAGGAGGACGCTTGACCTCCTTCACCCTCTCCTAAGGATCTGCAAGGAAACAGGGATATACGATCTCCCTAGGTAACACAATCTCTATACGCAGTTTTGTGTTTTTGCGGATTTTGCGCACCAATCTTCGCACGACGATGAACATCCTTTTTGGGAATCGGGGATTTTTGTTTTCTTGTTCTTCCGCTGCGCATATGATGTCGCCCCCCCTATGATTTCCCAACAGTGGTATCAGAGCCAGGTTGTTCGTGCGAATGATTGGTTTTGAACTGCGTGTGTTGTGTTTAGGAAGAATATTGACGTCAAAATCGTTGACGCAAAAGCGAGGAAGGGCAGCAACAGTTGCTGCCCTCGATCTGCATACCTGCAGCCACCTGCAGCGGCAGCCGCAGCTGCAGCCGCAGCCAGGCAGCACAGCGCCGGCGCATGCGCAAGCGCTGTGCCTGCAGCAGCCGGCCGGCGGTCTGCTTGCAGCAGGCTTGCTGCTGGCGGGGCTGGCAACCCACGGGCAGAGGCGCCGCAGGGAAGCGGCGCCTGCCGCCGAAAGGAAGCGGCGCCTGCCGCCGCTGCTCCCGCGGGCGAAACCCCCCACAGGGGCGGCCGCCCGGCGGTACAGCACCGTCTGCGGAGGCAGCGGCGCCCGAAGGGGGCGCCCACCCGCAGTGGCATCGCCGCCAGCGGGCGTGCCGCCTGCAGGCGAGGGCAGTGCCCTCGCCCCGCCGCACAGGCCGCCGCCGGCAGGGTGGCGGCGGCGGCAGCAGCAAAAAGGGCAAAGGGTATTAGGGTTTTCTGGGCAAAAGACAGTTTTGCCCCTCGGAATTTGAGAAATTCCAGTTTCTGTCTTTTGTCCAAATTACGAAAATACCCTTAGGAATTGAGAAATTCCCTATATATCCCTGATTTCAGAAAATATTAATTAATTAAAAGGTTTAGTTGATTATTATTTTTATTATTATCTAGTAGTCCTACATGATGATGATTATTGATACATGTGATGTATGATGAGTGGACGGATGATCATGGACCGTGTGATGTGTGTACTTGTGATTATTATTATTGAGGTCTGCGAACCTCCATTATATTTCTCGTTTATTGTCGGGCCTGCGTGCCTATGATTAAGTTGTAATCACATGAGGAGGCGCAGCGGGAGCGTGGAAGCCATAGCGGGACCCACGAGACGGACGATCGTGATGAATGGAGATGCATCAAGATGTCGACGGAACCGACGAGGACGAGATGGACGATCACAAGGCATGGAGATGCACCGTTGCACACATAGATCTTGATGTGAGTGATTAGGCCTACTGGCTCGGGCCTAATCATATTAGGTTGTGGTCCATGATCATCTGGTGTGATTGCTTATACACATACTAGATATGTATATATATTTGCATGCGATGTAGATATATATTAAATATGTATATGTGTGACATGTCATATTAGGAGACCAAATCATAGAAACATCTCTCGATAAAATTAAGTCGGTAAACGTGAGGCAATTAGATTGACCCACGTGGCCTTCCATCGTTATGAGTAGGAACCGAATCCTGGTGTAGGTTGAGTTGGTCGAGTCCCTCGAGACTCACCTATATCGCGATTCGCTATCTTGCTTACGACATAGAGATGTCACCGGTGACCTGAGGGCATGATATGCTTGGTCGAGTCCCTCGAGGGTATATCATCAAATCAGACTCATCTTGTAACGAAGGTGTTGACTTAACCGAGCATCATGGTTGGTCAAGTCCCTCGAGGCCATGGTGATTCGGAGGCCGAACAGGACGGGAATCACAAGGAGTTGTGATCGGCAAGAGTTGTCTACCTTTTAGGCTTAGTGTGATTAGTCGAGTCCCTCGAGGTTACACTAAGACGCTGATTGGATCCTGATCCCCACTAGAAGTCTGCCGGAGACTTCCGTTTCACGTGCTGAGGGTGTCGCGTGACTCGTTAGTAAAATAGTGGGAGCATATTAAGATAGAAGTCCATATCTTGATAGTTTATTTCTTGCAAAATCTGCATGTTATTCATTTTTGCTACATCTTTATTTTCAGAAAATGTCGCTTTCAAATCCCTTACGTGGCATACTTGATGTCAACCGCCTCACTGGTCCAAATTATACGGATTGGCTCCGTAACTTGAGAATTGTTCTCACAGCGGAGAAAATCGTGTACGTCCTTGATACAGTGATGCCTACGCCCGAAGAAGGGGCAAGCGAGGATGAGATCGCTCGCTACGTGAAGTACATTGATGACTCCACTCTTGCTCAGTGCTATATGTTGGGCTCTATGACTCCAGAGTTACAGAGACAACATGAAAAGATGGATGCCAGATCCATTCTCCTACATGTCCGTAAATTGTTTGAGGAACAGGGAAGGACTCAACGATATGAGATATCCAAGAGCCTTTTCCGCGCTAGGATGACTGAGGGGACACCGGTTCAGAACCATGTCCTAAAGATGATTGAGTGGATAGAGAAACTCACAGGTCTAGGAATGGTCCTAGAGGATAACTTGTGTGTGGACATTGTGCTTCAGTCCCTACCAGATTCCTTTTCACAGTTCATAATGAATTTTAATATGAACAAGCTTGAGGTGACTCTCCCAGAGCTCCTCAATATGTTGAGGGAGGCAGAGAGTACTATTAAGAAAGAGAAGCCAGTTCTCTACACTGGTGAGACCAGAAAGAAAAGGAAAGCAGAAAGGTCCCTTAAGAAGGGAAAGGGCAAGGGCAAACAAGGTAAAGCAAAGGTTGCTAAGAAAGACCCAACAAAGGACAAAGGCCAGTGCTTCCACTGTGGTAAAGATGGGCACTGGAAGAGAAACTGCAAAGAGTACCTTGCAGAAAGGGCGAAACAAAAGCTTGATGAAGTTTCAGGTACATTCATGATCAGTCTCCATTTGTCAGACTCTTATGATAACACATGGGTATTAGATACTGGTAGTGCTTATCATATATGCAATTTGTTGCAGGTTCTGGCAAGGCCTAGGAGACTAGAGAGAGGCGAGATGGACCTCAAGATGGGTAATGGAGCAAAAGTTGCTGTATTAGCTGTTGGCGAGGTCGCCCTACATCTGCCTAGTGGAGCTTTTATTGCATTAGATGCATGTTATTTTGTTCCTTCTATTATCAAAAACATTATCTCCATTTCATGTTTAACAGTTAGTGGATATAAATTTGTTTTTGAGAACAATGGTTGTTCGATATTATTAGATGATAAGATCATCACGAAAGGAACATTGCATAATGGTTTATTTATGTTAGACACCACTCCACATATCATGAATATAAATGTGTCCAAAAGGAAACGAGATGAGTTGAACAGTGCATACCTGTGGCATTGTAGGCTAGGTCACATCCATGAAAGAAGGATTCAAAAGTTGCTAAATAATGGATATCTAGATCCATTCGACTATGTGTCATATGCAACTTGTGAGCCTTGCATTCGTGGAAAACTGACCAACTCTCCATTTAGTGGAATTGGAGAGAGAGCCACTGAGTTGTTGGAACTCATACATAGTGATGTATGTGGACTCATGTCAACTCATGCCATTGGAGGTTACTCCTACTTCATTACATTTACTGATGATTTCTCAAGGTATGGATATGTGTACTTAATGAAGTACAAGTCCGAGGCCTTTGAGAAATTCAGAGAGTATAAGAATGAGGTGGAGAACCAGACTGGAAAGAGTATCAAAACTCTTCGATCAGATCGAGGAGGTGAGTACTTAAGTACAGAGTTTACTCAGTTCCTCAAGGACCATGGGATATTATCCCAATGGACACCTCCTTACACACCTCAGCTCAATGGTGTCTCTGAAAGGAGAAATCGTACTTTATTAGAT
Source organism: Musa acuminata AAA Group (assembly GCF_036884655.1). Classification (NCBI taxonomy): domain Eukaryota; kingdom Viridiplantae; phylum Streptophyta; class Magnoliopsida; order Zingiberales; family Musaceae; genus Musa; species Musa acuminata. The sequence goes on along the minus strand of NC_088346.1, from coordinate 18,256,674 downwards.
ATGGTACGGTCCATGATGAGTTTTGCTGACCTACCCATCTCATTCTGGGGATATGCCTTAGAAACCGTAGCTTACCTTCTGAACAGAGTTCCAACTAAGTCGGTAGTGTCTACACCATATGAGATATGGAAAGGGAAGAAGCCTGATCTTAAGGTTGTTAAGATTTGGGGCTGCCCAGCCCACGTTAAAAGACACAACCCCGATAAGTTAGAATCAAGGACAGAGCGATGCATATTTGTGGGATACCCCAAGGAAACTTGTGGGTATTACTTCTATCATCTTGAGGACCAAAAGGTCTTTGTAGCTAAGAGAGCAATGTTCCTTGAGAAGGAACACATTCTTGGCGGAGACAGTGGGAGAATGATAGAGTTGAGCGAAGTTAGAGAACCAAGCTCAAGCACCACTCTACAGCCCGAGTCTGTTCAGGTACCTAATACACAAGTTTCAACTTTACGCAGGTCTGATAGAGTATCTCATCCTCATGAGAGATATGTGGGACATATTAGAGGAGAGGATGTTGAGGATATTGATCCTCAGACCTACAAGGAGGCTATTATGAGTATAGACTCCGGGAAGTGGCAAGAAGCCATGAATTCTGAGATGGATTCTATGTACTCCAACAAGGTTTGGAACCTAGTTGATGCGCCCGAAGGTATTGTACCCATCGGTTGCAAGTGGATCTTTAAGAAAAAGATCGGAGTAGATGGAAAGGTAGAGACCTATAAAGCAAGGCTAGTGGCTAAGGGGTATCGTCAAAGGCAAGGTGTTGACTACGACGAAACTTTCTCACCCGTAGCAATGCTAAAATCCATCAGAATTCTATTGGCTATTGCAGCACACTATGATTATGAGATCTGGCAGATGGATGTGAAAACCGCATTCCTCAACGGGAACCTCGAGGAGGAGGTGTATATGATGCAACCTGAGGGATTCGTGTCCAAGAACTGCCCAGATAAGGTGTAGGTTGCTTAGATCCATTTATGGACTAAAGCAAGCTTCCCGAAGTTGGAACATAAGATTTGATGAGGCAATCAGATCTTATGACTTCGTTAAGAACGAAGATGAGCCTTGTGTATATAGAAAGGTAAGTGGGAGCGCTATCACCTTTTTGGTGTTATATATGGATGACATCCTCATCATTGGGAATGACGTAGGAATGCTATCCACTGTAAAGACTTGGTTATCTAGACACTTCTCCATAAAGGACTTAGGAGAAGCATCTTATATCTTGGGGATTAGAATCTATAGAGATAGATCCAAAAGGATGCTTGGCTTGTCCCAGTCCAGGTACATAGAAACTATTGTCAAAAGGTTTGGCATGGAAAATTCCAAAAGAGGTCTCATACCGATGAGACATGGGATATCGCTTTCTACGAGTATGTCCCCAAAGACTCCAGAAGAAAGGGCGAACATGGATATGATACCTTATGCCTCAGCAATAGGGTCTATCATGTATGTCATGCTATGTACTAGGCCTGATATAGCGCATGCTCTGAGTGTCACGAGCAGGTATCAGGCGGATCCAGGCTTGGAGCACTGGAAAGCAGTAAAGTGTATCCTTAAGTACTTGAGAAGGACTAAGGATCTTTTACTAGTATATGGAGGTAATAGCCTTAAGGTTGAAGGCTACACTGACTCAAGTTTTCAGTCTGATGTCGATGATAGCAAGTCGAATTCAGGGTATGTGTACACCTTGAATGGAGGAGCAGTGTGCTGGAAGAGCTCCAAGCAAGATACCACTGCTGACTCGACCATAGAGGCGGAGTACATTGCCGCATTAGATGCAGCAAAGGAGGGAGTTTGGGAGTCGATACGGATAGCGACAAGTCGACTTCCTTATATTGCGACCACTATGGGGTGATTACTCAAATAAGGGAACCCGGGTCTCATCAGAAGTGTTCTGAGGAGGTTCCAGTTTATAAGAGAGATCGTAACCCGAGGAGATGTAGTAGTGGAAAGAGTTCCATCCGAAGATAACATTGCAGATCCACTGACAAAGCCGTTGTCTCAGATTGTCTATGAGCGTCACAGGAGTCTAATGGGGATCAGACACATAAGTGATTGGCTTTAGGTCAAGTGGGAGATTGCTAGTCATAGGTGCCCAGCAAGCCAATCACGTGAGTGATGGCACGTGTGACTTGATACAGAATCTTTTTGCTTATTATATTTTGGCGTATATCACTTTATAACTATTGCATAAATGCATATATATTGTGATGTCCTTGGATTTGTGCAATGGGAATCGGATCGTGATGAGATCACGATAATGAGATCGATTCACCTTTAAATACATATCCTAAATAATCCCGGTCATAGGTTACTCGAGAGGGACATCGTGATAACCGGATAGACTGGTGTGCTGTATACCCGTCCATATGATGGATGCAGCTGGTCTCATAGCTGCTCGTGTAGGGACACTAGGGATACAGTACAGGTGCTCATTGGAGAATGAGTTCACTGATTGATCCGCTTACGGAATGCTGGATGGTTGATGATGCCTTATTGTCAGACAGCGATTCCGTAGTCCTAGTGGTGTATCTGGTCCTTAGACTTGAGACACCAAGGATGTCCTGTATGAGTGCTCCACTCTTTGATACTAGACTTATAGGTTTGGCTGTCCCCAGATCTAGTACAGCTGGTCATTGGGAGTGGTAGTCGACCTTACGAGGGCTATTGAGTGTCAATAGAGGATCATCCACTCTCGGCATAATGAGAGGAATATCCCATGTGTTCTTGCTCAGACAAATCCCTGGCCAGGGTCATTCGGGTTGAGAGAGAAAGAGTTCTCCGGGAGAATCCGATTAGAGCGAGACTCGAGTAGAAACCGTATGGGTCTGACAGCACCATGCTCGATATACGGTCTCTGGGATATTAGATGGATGAGGGACTATAGGTACATGGTAACTGAGGACAGACAGGTCCAATGGATTGGATTCCCCTGTATCGTCTGGGGACTACGGCGTAGTGGCCTAGTACTTCCGTAGTCGATGAGTCGAGTGAATTATTACAGAGATAATAATTCACTGAGTTAGAAGGAGTTCTGACAGGTATGACTCACGGCCAGCTTGCTATTGGGCCTAGAGGGTCACACACATATGGTAGGCATTGCGATGAGTAGAGGTTCGGATATGAGATATTCGACGGAGCCCTTGTCTTATTGGATGCAGATCCAATACCCACTAGGGAAAGGACCCATTAGGGTTTTGACACGGGATCTCTATAAATAGGAGGGATTCACAGCCTCATAGGCTAGAGTCTTTGCTTGCCCTTCCTATTCTCCTCTCCCTCTCCCCTCAGAGTAGGCCTGGAGTTTTGAGGAGCGTCGTCGCAACCCTGCTGTGTGGATCACCGCTAGAGAGGAGGACGCTTGACCTCCTTCACCCTCTCCTAAGGATCTGCAAGGAAACAGGGATATACGATCTCCCTAGGTAACACAATCTCTATACGCAGTTTTGTGTTTTTGCGGATTTTGCGCACCAATCTTCGCACGACGATGAACATCCTTTTTGGGAATCGGGGATTTTTGTTTTCTTGTTCTTCCGCTGCGCATATGATGTCGCCCCCCCTATGATTTCCCAACAAGCACTATACGACATAGTCCAATCTCCTTCTCTATTGGTTTGAGCTCATTAATTGACAAAATCAAATAGGTTTGATTAGTTAAAGCCGATTTAGAGTGATTCCAAACTAACTTGACTAGTTCAAACCTATTTGACCTAATCGAGATCAATCAAATCTAAATTAGACCGGTTTAGGGTGATTCCAGACCGATTCTATAAGGATTTGATGTTGGTTATGTTAGATCATAATCGAATTGAGTTTGGTTTAAGTCAATTGAGCTATTCCAATTAGGGTTTTGATTGATTGAGGACTATTGAGATATTGATGTTTAATACTTTTATAATTTGATGAATTTAAAGGTTTTCTTTGAAGGTGTCGTTTGAAAATGATTATTGGTTTTCTATATTTATGATATTGATATGATAAGTATCATATAGTAGATGTGACTAGACTAGTAGTTCACATTGGGAGTGCAACCTGTGAAAGGAGCTATGGGCCCATCATAATGCGGAGCCACCAATGAACATAGTCTAGTAGATTTACATCAAGTATGGTCTCTCATAATGTTTAATCATATTGATTTCTTGATGTATGCGTGAGTGATTGAATGAGTGTAAATGAATGATCATGGATGTTTATGTATCCCTACCGAGGGCAGGTATGGCGATTCCCTTCGGGGATTAGCGGGCCATAAGACGTGATGGTTAGACGGTTCCTTCATCCGCTATTGAGAGGAACGTGTCCCCACTTGGGTGGGTGAGGGATACCACTTCATCCACTGTTGGGAGTGCGATATGGATTATCTCCATCCACTATTGGGAGGAATTCATCCCGTAGAATATGCCTTTCCATTCGCTGTTGGGAGAGTGCACCATTGGGTGATGTACGCCTTTGTTATTATGTATGTGTTGCATGTGGTTAATGCATGACTTTGTTTATTATGCAAGAAATTATCATCATTTTTCTGATGCATAAGTTTTATGATGAATAGATATATTTTTATATTAAATTATTGATATTTGTTTATATTTCATGAATATTGAAGATTATTTTTATGATTTTTTTGATGTTCCTACCAAATGTGTGGTTGCTGATGTATTTTTATTTTATATTTATTTTCAGAGTAATCTACTATTGTGTAATATATTTGAAGCTTGGGTGGAAGAGACTTGTGACCCTATGAAGAAGATGTCATTTTTCTAGCTAATAGAATATTTAGTTTATTATGTAAATTATGGATAATAAATTAATGATTTATTATTCTTTTTATAAATTCAGGATGTAACACAAGTATTTTTCATCATTAAAAATTATATAATATTATTTTCTCATTAGTTGCCCTATACTAATGAGATTTTATTTTAAACCAGGAATAAACATCACATCATCAATAATTGTTTTATTAGATTTGGTGTTCATAGTAATTGTTCATTTTCCTTGCACTTGAACCTTATAGTCATTTCCCATCTGACTATAGATCTGATTGAATCATCAAGTCTTTGAAACAAACTTTTGCCCACTGTCGTATAATTACTATATCCACTATCTAAAAACCAAATAGATCTATAATATTTTTTATTAGATGCTATAAAGAAAATATTTTCTTCATCCCTTTTTTCATCATTATTTTTCTCATGATAATTTGTTTGATTTTCGTTTTAACAATCATTTTCAAGATGATCATATTTTTTTACAATAAGAGCATAGAGGAACATTTGGATTTTTATTTTTGTACTAATAATATTTTACAATATGTCTAATTTTTTTGTAATAAAAACATCGATGAGTTTTTTTGTTATCTTTATTCGAGTTCCTCTAATCTTTATTTGATTGCCCTTATTTTATTAATCATAATCTATGCTATTTTGATCTCTCCATTAACATATGGCTTCTGAATTTGTCTTTTGGTCCTCATGATCTATCTTCATTTGAAAAACATGTTTTTAAGTTTCTTTTGAAAATCTGTTTACTTTTTGTTTATGAACTAAAGGGAAGCCTGGTAATTTATCAATAGACAATGTATTTGTATCTTTAGCTTCTTCTATAGTAGTAGAAATCATATCAAATTTTAAAGATAAACTTTATAAATTTTTTTCTACTACAGTTTGATCTTCTAGATTTTTACCATAAGATCTTATTTGATTCACAATATAAGATACTTTTGAAAAGAAATTAATGATAAATTCAAAATCTTCTACAAAAGAGTTTCGAATTCACATCTAAAATTTTGAAACTTTAAAATTTTTACCTTACCTCTAAATATACTTTTTAATATTTTTAGGCTTATGTTGGTGTTAATGCCATCATGATTAAAGAAAATAGGGAATTATCTATTGCTTATTGTAGCATGTAGAGGGCTTTTGCATCTTTTTGTATATTCTTATTTATCTAATTTTTTATCTTTAATAATATTAAGATCCTATAGATCATACTTAAGAAAACCATCTTCTACCAAATTCTAAAATCCTTGTGAGATAAATAAAATTTTTATTTTAACAGTCCAAAATTGATAATTTTCACCGTCGAACATAGGAAGAAGTTGATTTGGAATACTTACTCTAATGTCTATCATCTTCTTTCTTTTTTTTTCTGGATATGCTAGCCTTTCATTCATTTTTAATCAATGTACTCTCGTTGATTTTCTTCAAAAGAAGCTATGATAGTATATTGTTATTTACTTTATCATCCTCTGAAGATTTTCTTGATTTTCTTGTTGATTTTCTTGATTTTCCTTTTTTCTCAATGTACACTATCATCCTCTGATACTACATTATTTACTTTTCTATAGTTAGAAGAAATTGTAGAAGAAATTGGGAGTACTTGTAATCTATAGTTATAAGATTTTTGTTCTAATAATTATTTTCAAGATGATCATATTTTTTATAATAAGAGCATAGAGGAACATTTGGATTTTTATTTTTGTACTAATAATTTTTTACAATATGTCTAATTTTTTTACAATAAAAACATCTATGAGTTTTTTTGTTATCTTTATTCAAGTTCCTCTCATCCTTATTTGATTAATCATGACCTATGCTATTTTGATCTCTCCATTAAGATATGGCTTCTGAATTTTTTTTTTTGGTCCTCATGATCTATCTTCATTTGAAAAATATGTTTTGAATTTTCTTTTGAAAATATGTTTACTTTTTGTTTATGAACTAAAAGGAAGCCTAAGTAATTTATCAATAGATAATGTATTTGTATCTTTAGCTTCTTCTATAGTACTAGAAATCATATCAAATTTTGAAGATAAACTTTATAAATTTTTTTCTACTACTGTTTGATCTTTTAGATTTTTACCATATGATCTTATTTGATTTTCAATATAAGATACTTTTGAGAATAAATTAATGATAAATTCAGAATCTTCCATCATAAGAGTTTCGAATTCACATCGAAGAATTCGAAACTTTAAAATTTTTATCTTGTTTATACCTCCAAATACACTTTTTAATTTTTTTTAGGTTTATGTTGATGTTAATGCCATCATGATTCGAATAGAGAATTATCTATTGCTTGTTGTAGTATGTAGAGGGTTTTTGTATCTTTTTGTATATTCTCATTTATCTGATTTTTCTTATCATTAGTAATATTAGGATCCTATAGATCATACTTAAGAAAACCATATTCTACCAAATTCTAAAATCTTGTGAGATAAATAAAATTTTTATTTTAACAGTCCAAAATTGATAATTTTCACCCTTGAACATATGAAGAAGTTGATTTGGAATACTTACTCTAATGTCTATCATCTTCCTCTTTTTTTTTTTTTTCTAGATCTACTAGCCTTTCATTCTTTTTTTAATCAATGTACTCTTGTTGATTTTCTTTGATACTACATTATTTATTTTTCTAAATAAAGGAAAAGGAAAAGAGAATAGTAGAAGAAATTTGGAGTACTTTTAATATATAGTTATAAGATCTCTTATTTATATTGATTAAAATATAAAGTATAATTTTTAAAATAATAAAAAAATTATCATAACCCAATAAATCTTTCACATTCATCTATTTATTTAAATAGACTTTTTTATTTTTTATTTTATTTGATCCTAACAATTTAAATTAATTTTAACAATATCATTATACACAGTTCTTTAATTATTTTAGGTGTCTATATTTCATTGAGAATATATTTATTTCTTAACATCAACCAATCGTCCAAGTGAGATATTTGAATTAATTAGTACAACGTTAGTGTTAAATCTCGTATTTTGATGATGAAACCAATTGATAATTATATTTATGTTTAACTGCATTTTGAGTGATGCTAGTCTACTCGATCAGGATTAGACAGTTATCGCAGGAGGAATTGACGTTACGCCGGAGGAAATCACATCAAGATATTGGATGGCAGAAGGCTTCGGACGACGGGCATCGGGCCAAAAAGAGCGAAATTACGCCACGGATATCGGGGTTGCGGAGGTCAACCGCCGATTGGGCAACAAGCTACAAGAGCGGACGATGCACCGAAGAATCGGACGAAGTGCCAACCAATGACGTGTCGGGCAACAGAATGTCAATTCGCGTTGTAATAATTGTCTAGATCGGAGTAGAGTTTTAGCTTGTGTGTGCAGGATTAACTATGATAACGATGAAGACATAAAGCAAAACAAAGTGTCGGAGTCAAGCACGAAGGATTCATTGCGAGTTCAAGAGTTCGACGGAAGTCCGAAGGTTCGTCGGGAATGCTGCCGGAACTAGCCGAGAATGAGTAGGGAGCTTGCCGAAGGGTTTTTCGGAAGCTCGCCGGAAGGTTCGTTGGAAGTTCGCGGAGCTCGCCGAGAAAGATCGGAGCTTGCCGAAGAAGCTCGTTGGAACTCGTCAAGATCAAATCGTGAAGTCTAGGAGCTTGCTGGGACTCCGCAGAATAGTTTTCGAGAGTTTATCGGAAAACCGTCGGAAGTTCGCCGGAAAAAGTCTTGACTTACGGACTTTGTAATAGCTTAGCAAATGTCTTTAAATTTGTAGTTAGCACATTAATTAGGGTTAGGATTAGGTGTTAATTTTATAACCCAAGTAGGGGCCAATTGGGCCCGAGTTCGGACTGGTTTAGGCCAAGTTTGGAGCCCAACCAGTGAGCTGAATTGGCCTAGGCGGTGGCACCGCCCAGCACCATAGAGCTGGGCGGTGACACCTCCTGGGCTGGGCGGTGGCACCGCTTGGCTGGGCGATGGCACTGCCAGCATCGGGAACATAAGAGAATTCAAATTTTTGGAGCCCAAATTTGAATCATCTTGAGGCCTATAAATACCCCTCAAGTCTCAACTGAGAAGACAACTTTTTGTATAGCAAGTGATTGAGAGAAAAGTCTTAGAAGAGTCTTTGCCTTTCTTGTTTTCAATTTGCTAGTGTTCACCTCCTTCTTTCTTGCTGAAAATCTATGAGAGTGAACCGCTTGTAAAAGTTATAAGAGGGGTATTTACCCTTCCCTTTCAAGAGATTTGCTAGTGGAAGGTGGGAGCCTCATCGAAGAGTGGCCTCGCAAGTGGATGTAGGTCATTTGATCGAACCATTGTAAAATCGACGTAATCTCTGGTTTGCATTTACTTATTGTCATTTATATTATTGCAAACCATTTGCACTTTAATGCTATACTGCTTTGTCTCCGTCTTACTTATCTCTTCAAGTTAAAACGCAATCGAAACGGTTTCAAACGAAAACGTTACTTTTATCATACGAAGTTTCCGAAAGTGTTTAAATCATCAAAAGTTTATCACACTTTACTGCTGCACTAATTCACCCCCCTCTCTTAGTGCCACTCCGATCCTAACAATTGGTATCAGAGCCTGGTATTTCTCATTTCGGATTTACACCCGAGAGAAATGGTTCTTTATGGCTTTCAAGAGGGCTTATCGGTTTTTCGTCCATCGTTGTTTAACGGATTGGACTACACTTATTGGAAAACTCGAATGAGAGTTTTCTTGATTTCTATGAATTTGGATTTCTGGAATATCGTTGAAAATGGTTTTCAACTTCCCTCTAAACCGACGAATGAATGGTCGGATTTGGAGAAGAAGTATTTTTCTTTAAACGCAAAGGCTATGAATGCCTTATTTTGCGCTTTAGACAAAAATGAGTTCAATCGGATTTCTACATGCGAAACGACTTTTGATATTTGGCGAACACTTGAAATCACGCACGAGGGAACTAGTAGAGTCAAAGACTCGAAAGTTAACATTTTATTGCATGATTTTGAGCTTTTTCAAATGCAACCAAGCGAGACTATAGGCGACATGTACACCCGTTTCATGGATGTCGTCAATAATCTAAGAGTTCTTGGTAAATCTTTTTCGAATTTTGATCTCGTAAGCAAGATCTTAAGATCCCTTCCAAAAAGGTGGGATTCTAAAATAACTGCAATACAAGAAACAAAAGATTTAAATATTTTTCCACTTGAAAAACTAATTGGTTTGTTGATGACATATGAAATGGTGCACAATGCACATGATGAACAAAATCACCTTCCAAAGAACAGGAAGGATTTGGAACTCCGGACAAATGGATATCACTTGAGCAATGACTCAAGTGATGAGGACAATGATGAACTTGAATTTCGAACACTAAATCTTAATAAGTTTATTAAACAAAAATCTAAAATAAACAATGAACTTGAATGGAGGAAGAGGCCAAAGAAAAGGAAGGCAACCAAGGATGAATCAAGAACTTCCAAAGGTGAAACGACGAATTGGGCTTTGACGGGCTTCGACTACAAGGTAAGTAACTCAACTCTCTTGAATTATTTTGAAATTACTTGATGTTTTCCATGATGCATTTTCTCTTTTCTTTTGAATAATTATTTTTCTTGAAAATTGTATGTTTTATGAATAAAATGTTAGATTTAAATAATCATATATATGTGCTTGAGAAGCAAGAATGTGTATTTTGATGATTTCCATATTAACCTTCAATGATGATGTATGATTTTTATATGGAAGGCTTGATGATTTTTTTTTAAACCTTGTCTTTGGTTTTCAAACATGATGTATGTTTTTGACATAAGAACAAAACTTAGAGCATGCTAATATAAAGTCAATCACATAAATTAAAACTAAAGAAGACTTAGTTATCTATAAGAATCATTCAAAATTATGTTCAATGAAACCATTGCATAATGATGTAATGAAAATATTAAATATTTTGAAACCATGTTTTAGTGTCATGCATAATGATCATGCTTAATAAATTTCGAAATTATGGATATGAATCTTGTGATTTATGGATTATTGATTTTTACCATAATGAAAGTGCCTTATTAATCTTTGTTGTAATAAATCTTACACTATCGGTTTTAAACATTATACATGTTTTTATTTGGTATAAGTGAAATAAAATCATATGAATTGAAACAACTAAAAAGAGGAAAATATTTTTTCCTTGAAAATTTATTTTTCTCTATCCTATTGATCTTGATGTTTATTATGATAAATCTATGTATACCATTTTGAATCTCTTGAAAGTAATGTTGATATTTTGATGACTTTGATTATTTAAATTTGAAATGAGTTTTATCAAAATCATGATATTGATTTCTTGGAATAACATGAGATTACCTTTGATGATCATTTTGATTCATGGAATTTTGGATTCATGACTTGGTCTTACATTTGTTTATGAGATGGTTGAAATCTTTGTACATTTGAATTCTTCCCTTCTCCTTTCAATTTATGCATGTTATATGTTAAAGATTTAAAACCATGTTTTGGTATCATGCATATCTAAGAAATATTGATGTGATAAATTAAATAAGTTGAAAATGAATGATGATTTTTCTCTTGAATATAACTTGTGATATTTTTTACATAAATCATCATTTTGATTTCTCGACATTCGATACATGAGATTTTATTATAAATCAAAATTTCTCATTAATCGATCTTCTACGATTTTACTTGCTATTCTCTTGAGAGGAGATTTTCTAAATGAATCATGATTTTTCCTTGTGAGTTCTTGGAGTTATTACTTGATTTTTCTTTTAAAACAAGATCTCTTCTTTGTACTCCTATGATTTTTCTTGATATTTTATTTAAAGAAGATATTTACTATATGAATCATGTCTTTTGGTATTCAAATGATTTTATCCTTCATGACATGATTTCTTTGTATTTATGGCTTACATGGCTTGAAATGTTTTGGTATAATGTATGCAATGATGAAATATTCAGAAAGTTAAAATGATGTATGCAATACTTATGATAATAATGTACATGATGTATTTATTGCATATGATGTGTATCATGAATGAGTTAAATGATGAATGTTTGGTATCATGATCAACATGTTGATAAATGATTAAAAATTTTAATGTTTGAGTATCATGTATGATATGCTTATTAATGATGATTGATTTATTTTTCGGTATCGTGCATGAAAAATAAGATTATTGAAATTGTGTATGTTTTAATTTGAATATATAATGGTGCACAAATAAGAATGATACTTACCTTTGTCATAATATGAAAATTGATATAAGGGTCTTCCCTTCTTTTTGACAATGACAAAGGGGGAGCAAGAATTTCTAACGTGGACATCATGAAAAGAGGCAAACTAACTAGCTTGCACAATTCAAGATGAAAGCAAAAATTGCACTTCTCAAAAGAGAAGATGCAAATGTAACATTTGCCAAATTGTTTGCTTGCCTCATGTAAAACATTATCTCTTGCCAGTTTGGCATTTTTGCTAGCTTGTATGTTGCAAAACTTGATCACTTTCTCAAACATTTTGCTAGCTTACACTTTGCAAAAAAAGCAAAAATGGCACTTCTAGAAGAAAGAGCTTATTATTTTGAACATCACAAGCTTGCCTATCTTAAGAAACAAAAATTGCAAATTGCACATTGCAATAGGAAGCAAGAATTATGAGCTTACACAAGAAAGCTATCTTGCTTTTGCTTTCGAAATTTTTGCTAGCTTGTATATTGTGAAACTTACATATCGTAAAAATTGCTAGCTTGTAGTTTAAAGAGAAGCAAAAAGTTGCTATCTCAAAAGAAGCAAATGTGCTATCTTTCCTATCTTAAGAGGCAAAAATGCTAACTTGCACATCTAGCAAAACTTGACAAATTTGCATATTTCAAGAAGCAAGAGTTGCTTTCTTGAACATCTCAATATTGCTAGCTTGCATGATGTAGAACTTACTATCTTGAACATTACCAAAAGTGCTATCTTGTATGTTGTAAAACTTGCATATCTAAAACTTGATAGCTTGAATGTCCTAAGCATGATGCATTACTTGCTAAATTTTCTAGCTTCAAAACTGCATGATGATAAAACTTAATATTATGTTTTTCATGCAATGAGTTGAACTTATATTACAAACACGAAGAATAGTTGTACTTCTCCTTTTTGTTGATGACAAAGGGGGAGAAGTATGTTGATGACATGATATACATAAGTCTATGCATGAGTTCATAATGACGTGTTGCAAGTATTCATGATAAATATTGTAATGACTTGAATTCAGTTTGAATTCAAGGTTCTATCAATATGGCATATTGATAGGGGGAGTTTGTTTAAACTCCGGGAGTCAAGTTTAACTCTGTCATCAATTGGTTGTCATCATCAAAAAGGGGGAGATTGTTGAATCTCGTATTTTGATGATGAAACCAATTGATAATTATGTTTATGTTTAACTGCATTTTGAGTGATGCAGGTCTACTCAATCAGGATTAGAAAGTTATCACAGGAGGAATTGACGTTACGCCGGAGGAAATCACATCAAGATATTGGATGGCAGAAGGCTTCGGACGTCGGGCATCGGGCCAAGGAGAGCAAAATTACGCCAAGGATATCGGGGTTGCGGAGGTCAACCGCCGATTGGGCAACAAGCTGCAAGAGAGGACGATGCACCGAAGAATCGGACGAAGCGCCAACCAATGACGTGCCGGGCAACATAATGTCAATTCGCGTTGTAATAATTGTCTAGATCAGAGTAGAGTTTTAGCTTGTGTGTGCAGGATTAACTACGATAACGATGAAGACATAAAGCAAAACAAAGTGTCGGAGTCAAGCACGAAGGATTCATTGCGAGTTCAAGAGTTCGACGGAAGTCTGTAGGTTCGTCGGGAATGCTGCCGGAACTAGCCGAGAATGAGTAGGGAGCTTGCCGAAGGGTTTTTCGGAAGCTCGCCGGAAGGTTCGTTGGAAGTTCGTGGAGCTTGCCGAGAAAGATCGGAGCTTGCCGAAGAAGCTCGTTGGAACTCGTCAAGATCAAATCGTGAAGTCTAGGAGCTTGCCGGGAGTCCGTAGAATGGTTTCCGAGAGTTTATCGGAAAACCGTCGGAAGTTCGCCGGAAGCTCGCCGGAAAAAGTCTTGACTTACGGACTTTGAAATAGCTTAGAAAATGTCTTTATATTCATAGTTAGCACGTTAATTAGGGTTAGGATTAGGTGTTAATCTTATAACCCAAGTAGGGGCCAATTTGTCCCGAGTTCGGATTGGTTTGGGCCAAGTTTGGAGCCCAACCAGTGAGCTGAATTGGCCTAGGCGGTGGCACCGCCCAGCACCCGAGAGCTAGGCGGTGACACCTCCTGGGCTGGGCGGTTGCATCGCCCAGCACCCGAGCGCTGGGCGGTGGCACTGCTTGGCTGGGCGGTGGCACCGCCAGCATCGGGAACATAAGAGAATTCAAATTTTTGGAGCCCAAATTTGAATCCTCTTGAGGCCTATAAATACCCCTCAAGTCTCAACTGAGAAGACAACTTTTTGTGTAGCAAGTGATTGAGAGAAAAGTCTTAGAAGAGTCTTTGCCTTTCTTGCTTTCAATTTGCTAGTGTTCACCTCCTTCTTTCTTGCTGAAAATCTGTAAGAGAGTGAACCGCTTGTAAAAGTTGTAAGAGGGGTATTTACCCTTCCCTTTCAAGAGATTTGCTAGTGGAAGGTGGGAGCCTCATCGAAGAGGGGCCTCGCAAGTGGATGTAGGTCATTTGACCGAACCACTGTAAAATCGACGTAATCTCTGGTTTGTATTTACTTATTGTCATTTATATTATTGCAAACCATTTGCACTTTAATGCTATACTACTTTGTCTCCGTCTTACTTATCTCTTCAAGTTAAAACGCAATCGAAACGGTTTCAAACGAAAACGTTACTTTTATCGTACGAAGTTTCCGAAAGTGTTTAAATCGTCAAAAGTTTATCACACTTTACCGCTGCACTAATTCACCCCCCCTCTTAGTGCCACTCCGATCCTAACAATTAGATCCGCACATAAATAGATAACGCTTTATTTGGTTTAATAATTTTTTTAAGAAAAAACATTGACAATACAAATATCGTTCCATAGATAGATATCATCACAACACGGACATCTCTCTCCATGGCACCTGCAGTTACCACCACCAACTGATACCTGCCTTTCTTTCTTCGGTGTCTTAATGAATTGGATCTACAGCAGGCTGTAATGGCACTGATAAGACTCATTCAACCCCATCGCAATCGTCTCCAGTACCCACCCCACGGACCTCCAGTGATTCCGATCAACACCTCCATCATGAGACGAGTCTTTCAGCTGTTCGGTGCAGATCAGTGACATTTCTCGACTTCCCCTGCAGTGCAGGATAGGAGGTCGAACAAATGGTGAAGTAGGGGGAGGAGATGTTTTCGCATGCAGTGCAGCAGTAGCAGGAGCAGCTGGGGAGTAATGACGGCAGGAAGGAGGTTGGCAACTCGAAAGCAGGCCTCGTTATTGCGTGCGGAGGAAACAAAGAAAGAGACTATGATGGGGAAACGAGGAGGAGACCTTGTGTGGGAAGACAAGCTCCTCGTTGGAAGGACTACTCCATCATCGTCAGTCTTTGTTTACTGCGTTCTCGGTCTCTCTCTCACAGCTTTTGTTGAGTCTGCGGCTAACTCTTACAAATAAGTTACTTGACAAGCTTGGATGCTTCCATACACCATTGTTCATTTATGTTTGGCAAATAGGATGGAGAAATAAGAGGTGAATAATAACAATAGTAGCAGCGATGATGAGGATGATAGAATAGAGGAGGAGAGGAACAAGACGACAACATAATTCCTCGAAAGCGCAACTCCGAAGCAAGTCTCGTGCTCCGTGGGGATTCTCTTAATGCCTGCCTGCCACGGTCAATGCAAACGTTATACTACTTTTCTCATCGTCTCAAAGCGGCTCTCTTGTTCTGATAGGCTGAGGGTCGGAAGAAGAGCAGTCTTTTTGGTCGACAAGGAGTGGGATTATGTTTGGCTTCCATTTTAAATTTAGATTAGCCCCACCCACATCGTTATCTTCTTTTTCAGCTGCTGTTGCAATTTTCAGCTTAAATGCATTTAAATGGTTATATATATAGTTAAAGAAATTGTTAACGATTAGCATGTTGGTCAAACCACAGTACATTCATGTCTTCTACACTGGCCACATCATGCATGGTTAACACGGGTGAGCCATAACCATGCAGCTTACTCTGACAAGCACTACTAAATAGCATTACATGTTAATAAAATAGACTTAGAAGTAACAAAAGTTCTCACCTGCAATCGACACGTGACCACATACATATCCATACAACCCATCACTGAATGAAATTTACCATTTTGGCTTTGGAAACAGTTTCTCTCCCACACGCGCACACACATCCTTCTTTCTCATCTTCAACTATTTGTGGGGGATGGGGACAAGTGACGGAAGCAAGAAAGGCAGAGGCTACGCGTAGAAGTAGGGGGGCAGGAGTGGGGCATCATTAGCTACTTTTGTCAGGCCGCTGTTACTCAATTATTTTTTTAAATTTCTTTCTTTTTTTTCTTTCTTTTTTTCTTTCTTTCTTCCAAGAAGAAACATGGTGAGTTATTTTTCCTGCATGTTAATTATCACCTGGATCTCAGTGTCAAATCACATCACCGCTTCTCCATCACTCTCACTCTGCTTCCTTGTAACCCTTGTTCTGGCCGTTGGATGGCTTTTCGGGGCCTGAATGTTGTGGCAGGCAGGCTCCTCTCCCTGGTATAATATATAATGAGGTAAATGATGAGGTGGTGCTGCACAGAGCAAGTGTGTGTTTGATGAGAGGATGCTGAGGGAAGGGAAAGAACATACCTGAGAAGAAGCCAAGAAGGTTGTAGAAGTAGTAGCAGCAGCTCCTCCACATCCTCTCTGTCTCTGTCTCACTGCTCAAAGACTGTTTTAGCAGCATCGGCAGTGGAAGATGAACAAAGTTGAGGAATTTAAGCTGCTCAAAATCCAGGTATCATCGTTTCTTCTTTCTCTTTCTTGTGCCTGCCTTGGGAAGGGAAAAGGAAGATGTGAGGCCAGCTGAGAAGTTTCTTTCTTTCGTTGGTTGGTTGGGTGGTTGCTGTTGCAGACGGTGATCCTCAAAATACACATACATTGTGATGGATGTAAGCAGGAGGTGAAGAAACTTCTTCAGAAAATTGAAGGTGATTCTTCTTATCTGATGTGATTCCCTGAAAATTTGTGGTAATGATGCAAGTTATTTCTTGTTAAACCTGAGAAGAACATGGAAGAGGAAATAAAGATTTGGTGTCTCCTATGTTGATCAAAACCTTATTTGATATCTTTTGCTGGATATTACCTTAAATTGACATCACTCCTGCAGAAAAGCATGCTGTGTTCATGCTGATAATGGAGACAGCGACTTTGGTTTGGTGCTGCTTCTTATTTTTGCCCTTTCTATGACAAAATTCTCTCTCTCTCTCTCTCTCTCTCCCCTCAGGAAAATCTGCATCCATGGATGCAATTTTGCTACTGGTTTCCATAGTTTTCTGGGGCACTGTGCTGTCTGCAAAAATAATTTGCTAGGAAGAATATGCTGCTTGGAGTTGTTGATCAACAGATACATACTATTCCTCTGAGACTTGGTTTTATTTTTTGCTCCATGTCTGGTTTCTTCCTGTGAAATTTTGTAGTGATATCCGAAAACTACGAAGATATTTGTTATGTCTTCATTGTCTTTCCAGGCAATGGTGACTTCATTCTTCGATCCGTTCAATCTTGGTCATTTGGAAGTAACAGGAATAGCTTGTATAAGGTGTGTGCTTACTCCATTTACCTCTTGAATCAGGAGTTTACACAGTCAACATAGATGCAGAGCATCAGAAGGTCACAGTCTCAGGGGATGTGGACTCCAACACCCTGATCAAGAAGCTGGCAAGATCAGGAAGGCATGCAGAGCTGTGGCCTCAAAAGTCCAACAGCCAGAGCAACAAGCCCGGCCATCAGCATCAAGGAAAAGAGGGGAACAAGAACAACAAAGGCCAAAGCAACCAAAGCAACCAAGGCAACCAAGCCCTTCTCCAGGGCCTCAAAGCATTCAAGAACCAGCACAACAGCATCGAGTCCTTCAGCTCCGATGACGATGAATTCGACGATGGTTTTGATGATGAGGAAGAAGATGATGAGCTGCGTTTTTTTGGTGATAAAATGAAGCAGCTTAATCTATTAAAGCAGTCAAACAACGCAGCAGCTAATGCCAAGAAAAATGGCAAACCTGGTGGGAATGGTAACAACAGTGGAGGAGGGAAGAAGGGTGGAGCTAATCCTAATCAAGCCACTGGATTGAAGGGATCAAATGCTGCACCTCACAACAAGGTGGGCAATGGAGCTCCTCTCTTGGGTGGTGGTGCAGTGGAGGGTAAATTGGGCAATGGACTGCTGGGTGTGGCAGGTCTCCAAGGACTTGGTGGGGGCAAAGGGATGGCGTTGCATCAAGCTCAGCAGCAGCCAGGGACCAACTTCTCTGCAGGTTTCCCTGCGAATGGTAATGGTAATGGTAATGGTGGTGGATTTGGGGTGAACCATCATCAATCACCGCCTCTGATGATGCCCTTACAGGACCATGGGTATCTGAACCAGGCACCTTCCATGATGATGAACCTGAGAGGGCTCAACACCACCACCAACAACAACAATAACATCAACATGCTAATGAATGAGAGCAGGTACATGCAACCCCAAGTGATGTACAACAGGTCACCTCAGATCCCTCCCTACACTGGCTACTACTACTATCCCTACCCCTACTACCAAAGCCCTAATCTCAGCTACCACTCAACGGAGACTGGTGGCCATGGCCATCCTTGCAGTGATGAGAACACCACCAGTATGTGTACTGTAATGTAAGAGAGCTTGGCTCCAATATGCATGTAGTGTGTGTCCTGTCCATTTGCTTCTCTGTTGGTAGACGAAAAAGGCTGGTCTGAATGGCTTAAATGTTGGAGCTGCTTGGCACTGATAGCAGCCCAGTATATTTACTTCATGCAGTTATTATCCCATCCTGTCCTATCACCTGTTTGTGTTAGTTTATGGGGTTTCGAGTTTGTGCCCAAGCAACGCAATTTTGAAATTGAATGAATGTCATGAGAGAAGGGGGAGGGTCAAACTTGGGTTTACAGGCAGACATTGTCCCATGCTTTTAGTACAAGGGTTATGATGACAGGAGAGAGCAGATATCAGCAGCCCATGTGACAGAGTGTTACTCATCCGAGCAAATGATAATTAATATAAGTGGACAAATGTAATGAATACTGATGGAGATGGCATATATAATTAGTTGAAGCACATACCTCCTTAATGTAGTTAAGCTAGTAGAAGAATGAATAACTCTCCACGCTGCAGCTTTTGGGAATGCTAGCAAAGCATGCTTACCATGCATCAGTGGTGGTGGCACTATTATGACAAAGCAGAGACTATCATCCTTCTCCGCTAACATGGCTCAAAGTCTGTAACGAGGAACATGAAAGTGTTTTAGAAGGCAAAGTGTGACATAAAAAATCATTGAAGGAAGAGTAGTCATGGAAATGTACTTTACACAAAGATGACGAATGCTTACGCTTTCCTCAGTCAACAAGTTTCACAGGGAAAGAAAGGTTGCCAAACTTGAGCCCTCGTGAGAAAAGGCACCCAGGGAGGAAGGGACGCACGGACCACAAAGCAGCAGACATGTGAGCCACTCACAATTTGGGCTTCCTTGTGGGAAAGGGAGCTCAGCGAGAGGAAAGACATGATGGAGACATGGAGGCCAAAAGGAGGAGCAGGCCATGCAAGGGGTAGGCTAACTCAGGGGAAAAGGGTGCAAGTCCAAAGCACTACCAACCACAAAACCTCTTTGCGTGCTCCTCAGCTTTTGGTACAAGTGATATGATAGAAAGTGCAACAACTTTGGATCCCTTTGATGTCGATCTCCAAGGCTACCTGTTATCATGTTTGAGTTGGAAACAAGGAGAAAAAGAACAAAATACACAACATGTATTTTTGTGTTGTGTTCTGCATCCTAAACCAAGGATACATCAGAAACAGAAATGGGAGCCAAGACAACTTGCAGTTGAGTATAATGTATTTTATTTATCTCGTTAGATCGTTATTTACTACGAGTGGGCGAAACGAGATAATGTAGAAAAATAATTTAGCAGGCTCCGAAAGAAATTCCTGAATGGTCCTATGAGATGTTACAAGTATGATACATATTTTTCTTTGGTTTAAGTTCTTATATTAAAGACTTTGTAAACGTGGGACTGTTTATGAGAGTTTTTCATCTCACGAATGTACCTACGTGAAAGGAAAATAGAGGATGAATGCTAACTCTACATCATCCTTTCTCTTTCACTTTTCATTTTTATTATTATTATTATTATTATTATTATTTTTGCTGATGTTGGTTACGTTTTCAACGTACATGCATATACCAAGGAACAATTCAATTATATCTCGGGATAATTTCTAAAGCCTGCACGAAAGATGAAAATATATGTTAGGACGTCATTATTTCGATTCCTCACTTTAATGATCAATTAAAAGCTCTAATTGGAACAAGAAATTGAAACTCCCTCCCTTTGGCTTCAAAGCAATGGTGTGTCCACAATCTGTTCGACCAGTGCGCACTGTACACCATGGAGCATGGCACCTGGAGCACGCGGTGGCCACTCCTTTATTGGCCTCCGTACACAGCATTGTAAAGGTATCATCAACCTTTTGTCACCTTCATCAGCGAAGAATGCGGACTCTCCATTCCAGGAAGAGAACAGTGGCAATGTAGTTGGTCTCTTCGATGAGCAGCCACTTACAGTCGTCTTGGCATCAACATTATTGTTGATGTTGAGCTCGGAAGAACAAAACAATTCTCAATTCATCATCTAATGCTAAATGAGTTGTATTATCGGTTAGTTTGGCAAGTCTCATAGTCTCACATCGGGAAAATTAGACTTGTTGTCTCGTCTTTGAACTATAAATAAGGGTCTGGGCTTTGAAGTCAGATGTACCACAGGCAACACAAGAGGCACCACAAGAAAACCTGCTTACGGTTTTGGTTTTTTCTTGTTTAGTAAGCTGAAGGTGTTTTATGACCTAGGAACATCTTCCTAAGGTATTTATAAGTGTCCCTCTTTTATAGTAGTAATTTGCTCATCTTTCTTCCGTGGATGTAGGTCAAAGTCAATTGACCGAACCACGTATATCTGGTGTTCTGGTGTTTTGTTTGTTCTTGTCGCTTTTATTCTTTCCGCTTTATTGTCTTTGTTGTGTTGCCAAAATTATCCTTTGGTAAAATTCCTGGGGCTAGCTCTAACAAATTGGTATCAGAGCCTGGTTCTGTGATCTTTTGGCAACAATGACAATATCAAAGATCGTTGTCGAGAAATTCGACAGACATGTCAACTTCGGCATGTGACAACTTAAGATGGAGGCCATTCTGGTTCAAGACGGAGTTGATTTGACACTACAGGGGGCTGAGAACATTCCAGATGGTACGTCAATGGAAGATCTTGCGGGTATGGATAAGAAGGCCCGATCCAACATTATTCTAAATCTCTCTGATGAGGTTTTATGGGAGGTAGCTACGGAGACTACGGCTAAGAGCATGTGGGACAAGCTTAAAGCCTTGTACATTAAGAGGACAGTGGAGAATCGTCTCTACTTGAAGCAGAGTCTATATATGCTTCGGATGATTGAAGGTACATATATACTCTCGCATCTTGATAAGTTTGATTCTTTGGTTATGGATTTGGAGAATATAGATGCAAAAATTGATGATGAGGATAAGGTTTTGTTACTCTTGTGTTCTCTTCCCCAATCTTTTAAGCATTTCCGTGATATTTTGATTTATGGAAAAGAAACAGTTTTGTATCAAGAAATTAAATCTGCACTGAAATCTAAGGAGCAGATAGACAAGAATATCACTGGGGAAAGTAGAGAGAATCAGGCTGAGGGTCTAGTTGTTAGGGGGAGAATGGATAAAAGAGAATTTGATAGTAGTAGATCTAAATCTAGATCTAAATCCAGACATAGAAATTTGGAATGCAGATATTGTCATAAAATGTGGCACATTAAATCTGATTGCTTTAAATTGAAAAACAAATTAAAGCAAAAAGAAAAATTTGTTGAGAAAACTATTGAATCCGCTGAAGCTAGTGTAGCATCTGATGAGAATGTTGAAAATATTTTCTTTGCTACTGATGACAGGACGATGTCTAAAAATGAATGGATTTTAGATTCAGGTTGTTCTTATCACATGTGTCCCAATAGGGATTTGTTTTCCACATATGAATCTTGTAATGGTGAAATTGTTTTGATGGGCAATAATGCCGCATGTGATGTTGTTGGTAGAGGAACAATCCGAATTAAAATGCATGATGATATTGTGAGGACACTCACTAATGTTAGACATGTTCCTGATTTGAAAAAGAATCTCATCTCTTTAGGCACCCTAGAGGCCCTTGGGTGTAAATACACAACTGAAAGTGGAGTTATGAAAGTTTCTAGAAGTGCTCTTATTGTTATGAAAGCTTGTAGATCTGGTAGCTTGTATATTCTGCAGGGAACTACTGTCACAGGTTCAGTTGCAGTTTCGTCATCATCATTGTCTGATTCTGACATCACCAAATTATGGCATATGCGTTTGGGTCATATGGGCGAAAAAGGTTTGAGCATATTGAGCAAAAGAGGTCTACTTTGCGGACAGAGTACTGGGCCACTGGACTTTTGTGAACACTACATTTTTGGAAAGCAGAAAAGAGTCAGCTTCAATTCTCCGGCAGTTCACAAAATGAAAGGTACTCTTGACTATATTCATTCAGACCTTTGGGGTCCAGCTCAAGTTCAGTCTAAGGGTGGTGCCAGGTATATGTTGACTTTCATTGATGATTATTCCAAGAAAGTTTTGGTTTATTTTCTAAAGCATAAAAATTATGTTTTCTAACCTTTAAACAATGGAAGGCTTTGATTGAGAAGCAAACATGTAAACAAATTAAGCGGCTTCGAACAGATAATGGCATGGAATTTTGTGAAGGTGATTTTGAAGAATTCTACAAAAATGAAGGAATCGTTCGGCATCGTACTATTAGGATGACGCCTCAGCAAAATGGTGTGACCGAACGTATGAACAGAACACTTTTGGAGAGAACGAGGTGTATGATCTCAAATGCAGGGTTGACAAAGGACTTTTGGGCAGAGGCGATTAATATGGCTTGTTACGTTGTCAACCGCGCTCCTTCTGCAGCACTTAACTTTAAAACTCCAAAGGAAGTTTGGTCAGGTACTCCTGCTGATTATTCTGATTTTAAAATTTTTGGGTGTCCAGCATACATGCATGTAAATGAAGGAAAATTAGAGCCTCGGGCTAAAAAGTGCATTTTCCTTGGGTATGCTTCTGGGGTGAAAGGATACAGATTATGGTGTCCTGATCCCAAATCCCCAAAATTTGTAATCAGTAGAGATGTTACTTTTGATGAATTATCTATGCTATCTTCTAAAGAGGAATCTACTAGTTGTACAAATGATAGTGCGCAAAAGCAGGTGGAGCTTGAGATTGGTAGTTTAGATTCTTTTAAGTCGAACTCTTCTACTCAAAGAATGCTAGTAGATGGTCCCGAGTCTACTGATGCAGATGATCCAGAGGAAGAGCAATATTCCATAGCCAAGGATAGACCACGGAGAGATATTCGACCACCACAAAGATATGCAAATTTGGTTGCATATGCTTTGTTTGTTGCAGAAGAGACAAGTGAAGTTGGTGAGCCTACTTCCTACTCAGATGCAGTTTCTTGTGATAATTCCGCTAAGTGGTTGATTGCAATGAATGAAGAAATTGAGTCTCTCATCGGAATAGAACTTGGGATCTTGTGAAGCCGCCTTCGGGTAAGAAAATTGTTGGATGCAAATGGGTCTTCAAAAGGAAGGAAGGTATTCCAGGGGTTGAAGATGCAAGGTACAAAGCACGATTGGTTGCAAAGGGCTATAGTCAGGTACATGGTGTTGATTTTAATGACGTATTTTCACCTGTTGTTAAGCATAGCTCTATTCGTGTTTTGCTTGCTTTAGTTGCCATGTATGATTTGGAATTGGAGCAACTTGATGTCAAGACAGCTTTCTTACATGGTGAACTTGAAGAACAAATTTATATGGAGTAACCTCATGGATTTGAAGTTGATGGTAAGGAAGACTATGTTTGCTTGTTAAAGAAATCATTGTATGGATTGAAGCAGTCTCCAAGACAGTGGTATAAGAGGTTTGATTCTTTTATGTTGAGTCATGGTTACACGAGGAGCATATATGATAGTTGTGTTTACTTCCGGAAGTTAATTGATGGCTCTTTTATGTATTTGTTGCTTTATGTTGATGATATGCTTATTGCAGCTAAGAATTTATCAGAAATTCACACTTTGAAAATGCAGTTGAGTAGTGAATTTGAAATGAAAGATTTAGGAGCAGCTAAGAAAATTCTTGGCATGGAGATCAAAAGAGATCGAGGAGATGGAAAATTATTTCTGACTCAGAAAAATTACCTCAAGAAAGTCTTGGAGAGGTTTGACATGAAAAATGCTAAGCCAGTTAGTACTCCTCTTGCTAGCCATTTTCGGCTATCTGCTTCTCAGTCACCACAGTTAGTTGAAGAGGAAGAATATATGGTGAAAGTTCCATATTCTAGTGCCATCGACAGTATTATGTATGCAATGGTTTGTACTCGTCCAGATATTTCACAAGCAGTCAGTGTGGTTAGTAGATATATGTCTCGCCCAGGTAAAACACATTGGCAAGCTGTGAAGTGGATTCTCAGATACTTGCAAGGGACTTCAGATGCTTGTTTGGAGTTTGGAAAAAATCGTGACACTTTGGTTGGTTTCGTCGACTCTGATTATGCTGCGGATCTTGATAAACGAAGATCTTTGACAGGTTATGTTTTTTGCGTTGGCAGTTGTGCAGTTAGTTGGAAAGCTTCCTTACAACCTGTCATGGCTTTATCTACTACAGAGGCAGAATATATGGCAGTGACAGAGGCGATTAAAGAAGTTTTATGGTTAAGAGGTTTGTCTAGCGAATTATGTCTGCATCAAGGTGTTACTACAATTTACTGTGATAGTCAAAGTGCTATTCATTTGACTAAAGACCAGATGTATCATGAGAGAACAAAACACATCGATGTGAAGTTTCATTTTATTCGGGATATCATTGCTGAGGGAAAAGTCCTTGTTAAGAAAATTCATACGAAGGACAATCCAACTGATATGTTTACGAAGCCTCTTCCGGTTTACAAGTTCAAGCAGTGCTTGGACTTAGTTGGTGTTCATTGTTAGTGATTGCCCGTTGGGGCTGTTATGAAGAAGGTGGAGCAAGTTTTATTGGAACATGCCAAGATGAAGATTTGTTAGTTTGGCAAGTCCCATAGTTCAACATCGGAAAAATTAGACTTGTTGTCTCGTCTTGGAACTATAAATAAGGGCCTGGGCTTTGAAGTCAGATGTACCACAGGCAACACAAGAGGCACCATAAGAAAACCTGCTTACGGTTTTGGTTTTTTCTTGTTTAGTAAGCTGAAGGTGTTTTATGGCCTAGGAATATCTTCCTAAGGCATTTGTAAGTGTCCCTCTTTTATAGTAGTAATTTGCTCCTCTTTCTTCCGTGGATGTAGGTCAAAGTCAATTGACCGAACCACGTATATCTGGTGTTCTGGTGTTTTGTTTGTTCTTGTCGCTTTTATTCTTTCCGCTTTATTGTCTTTGTTGTGTTGCCAAAATTATCCTTTGGTAAATTTCTTGGGGCTAGCTCTAACATTATCTACCACAACAAAGAAGAAGATAGTTTTTCTTTTCTTTTTTTTTTCTCAATAAGCAAAAAAAATGTTTTATTAATTCAAAATACGAGTACAATCATCACCTCTATCGTCAGAGGTAAGCAGATCAGATAATTCATCGGGAAACATTTCCCTCAAAAAAAAAAAATCATTCATTCCTTTTTTTGTCTAACCAAGTTCCCTAGCCAATTGGCTGTAGGATTCTCTTTTCTCAAAAAGTGCGAATCTAACTTTCTCAAAAAGAATCAGCAAATTAAGAATACAATAAATAATATTTCATATGACTCATAAAGGATCAGTTCTGTCGTTAATAAGTTGTATAAGTTGTTGTACTCCTTCCTTACTAGCGGATTCACAGCCAAAACCTCATATAACTAATCTCCAATATATAAATCTGCAACATGCACATAACGGAAAATAATTATTGTCTCTTAACATAAAACCCATTCCTCCTAAAGCCATTGTATTTCCGAATCCGTCGATGTTCAACTTACACCATCCTCATGCTATAAAGGACCAATGGATGATAAGAGTTAAAGACAGCTATTACCCTTAAAAAAATTTGTTAGTCACATAATCTCACACAAAAGTAATTACAGTACAAACAATCTTATTATAACTTAAGTCTATAGGTAGAGAACTTACATTATTTTTAACTTTTCACAAAAGTCATAAAATAGTAGCCACAAAAGCTTTGATATCGTTATATTCAGACAAATTATTATTGGGTCCAACTCATATATAGGCTTAGACAATTGGACCTATTGAGCCCAAATCACTAATTGAGGACAACAAACAAGAGAAAGGATTGAGTGCAGCGTACAGCATGCAACGTGTGACGACGTATAGAGAAAAGATGAGAGAGAAATAGAAAGAAAGATTAGGTTTCTGAGTTTTCTGTTTGACGATCGGTGGCCAAACGTTGTTAGTTTCGACCCAAATTTTATATGGAGAATCCTTACAGTAAACTCTACAATCCTAATGGTGTTAATATGCAGTTTACTCTCTCTAAGGTACTTTCCTGCGATATCTACTATGTGAGACCTAAAATTCTCTTTTGAGGAGATTCATCCTATATGATGATATGCTAGAGCTAAGATCTATATTCTTGATGTTATTATGATCCTCTAGTTATTCTAGAGAAGACCTACTGTAAACCTGTTATCATTATTATTGATAGTGGAAGTTTGAGGTGGACTACGGTCCCGTGGTTTTTCCACATTGGGTTTTCCATGTTAAAAGATTTGGTCTCATTGTGTGATTGATTTTTTGCTCTATTGTTTATGCTGTGCTGGTTGATATTTTCATTTAGATATCAAGTTGATATTTTGATGAGGAACCCATTTTGATACACAAAGAGGGAAAAGAATATTCCGCTTTAATAGGTTTTTTCCCAACAAGTGGTATCAGAGCAATAGGTTATTTGGTGCTAGTTCTCTTGTGTGATTAAAATGGAGCAGTCAGATGATATGATTAAATTGAACTCATCAAATTATTCCACTTGGAGGCGTTTGATGGAAGATTTGCTCTATTGTAAATATTTGTATAAGCCTATCAAGGTTAAAGATAAACCTTCTACTATGGACGATGAAGAATGGGAAGTTCAACATAGAAAAGCTATTGCCTATATTAGAAGATGGTTGGATATAAACTTGCATGAGTATATTTCAGATGAAATCAGAGCTGATGTTGTTTGGCAAAGGTTAGAAAATCTCTTTGCAAAGAAGACAGTAGGAAATAGAATTTCTCTCCTCAGAAGGCTTGGAAATTTGAAGTATAAAGATGGTGGTAACATTGTTGAGCACATAAGCCTATTTTAGAGTCTTGCAAACAAGTTGGTTGCTATGAAAATGAATATAGATGATGAGATGCAAGGATTACTACTTCTCAGCTCTTTATCAGAAAGTTGGAAAACATATGTGGTGACAATTTGTAACTCAATGCCAAAGGGGACTCTAACTATAGATATGGTTAAAGACAATTTGCTAAATGAAGATGCCAGAAGGAAAGAACATGGTGAATATTCTTCTAGGGCATTTGTTACTAAAAAACAAGAAAGACGTGGAAGAAGTCATAGCAGAAATCCACATAGATATAGAGGAAGATCTAAGTCTAAAAGAGATATCAAATGTTTTCACTGTAATAGGCCAGGTCACATGAAGAAAGAGTGTAGGTTTTGGAAACGAGAACATAATGAAATAAAGAAAAATGAGAAAGAGACCAATACAGTTGCTACTGAAGGTAATATCACTATTGTCTGTGATGAAGGTTGTGTTAGTCTTGTAGCTCAGGACAGTAATTGGGTAATTGACTCTAGTGCTTCATTTCATGTTACTTCTCATAGTGATTTCTTTAGATCTTACACTGTTGGTGATTTTGGTAATATCAGAATGGGAAATAGTGGTACATCTAAGATTGTGGGTATTGGAGATATTTGCTTAGAGACCAGTATTGAGAGCAAATTGATACTCAAAGATGTAAGGCATGTTCCAGATATTCTTCTTAACTTGATATCTACAGGTAGACTTGATGATGAGGGCTTTGCACACTATTTTGGTGAAATCAAATGGAAACTCACTAAAGGTTATCTGATTGTGGCAAGAGGAAAGAAACTTAACTCTTTTTATGTCATAGAAGCCAAGCTACACAAAGAAGAGATTAATGCAATTCGAAAAGGTGAAAGTATAGATCTTTGGCATAAGAAGCTTGGACATATCAGCGAGAAGGGACTTCAAACTCTTGCTAGAAAGTAGTTATTACCAGAGTTACAAGATACATCTCTTAAATCTTGTGATCATTACTTAGCTGGAAAAACACATAGAGTTGCATTTCAGACATATCCATCATCTAGAAGATCAGATGTTATTGATTTAGTTCATATTGATGTTTGTACTATGCAACCTAGAACTCTTGGAAGTGCTCTTTATTTTGTTACTTTTATTGATGACCATTCTAGAAAAGTATGGGCTTTTGCTTTGAAATCTAAAGACCAGGTACTTGATGTTTTCAAGGAGTTTCATGTCAATGTTGAAAGAGAAACTAGCAGAAAACTAAAGTGTATTCGATCAGATAATGGTGGCGAGTATAGGGGTCCTTTTGAGAATTATTGCAAGTTCCATGGTATCAGGCTTGAGAAAACAGTTCCTAAAACTCCTCAACAGAACGGTGTGGCAGAAAGGATGAATAGAACCATTGAAGAAAGGATTAGGTGTACGCTTTCCCATGCTAAGTTACCAAAGTCATTTTGGGGGGAGGCTATGAGAACTACAGTTAATCTAATAAATCTTTCTCCATCAGTTCCTCTGAAAGATGATGTTCCAGAGAGAGTATGGAGAGGAAAAGATATATCTTATAATCACTTAAGAGTCTTTGGGTGTAAAGCATTTGTTCATATTCCTAAAGATGAGAGGTCCAAGCTTGATAGTAAAGCAAAAGCATGTATCTTCTTGGGATATGGTCATGAAGAGTTTGGGTACAGATTATGGGATCCAGTGAACAAGAAGATTATTAGAAGCAGAGATGTTGTGTTTCTTGAAGACCAATTATTTGATGATGGTGATAATATTGAGAAGCCAGAAACTTCTATTTATATTCCTTGGAGTTTGGGTCCAATTCCTTCACTTGTAGTTCATGATGATCATGGGGGAGATGAACAAGAAGATTATGGTGAGAATACCAGTGATGATACACCTACAGTTGATGATGCTGAACCAATTGAACAAGCACCTCCACCACCAATTGAGATTCCATTGAGAAGATCCACTAGAGAGCGACAACCATCTACTAGATATCCTCCACATGACTATGTTATGCTTACTAATGGGGGAGAGCCAGAAACTTACCAAGAAGCTATTCTACATGAGAATAAGAATGAGTGGGTTAAAGCCATGCAAGAAGAGATGAAATCCTTGCTTGAAAACCATACATATGACTTGGTAAAGTTGCCTAAAGAGAAGAAAGCTCTCAAGAATAAATGGGTCTACAAATTGAAGATTGAAAACAATAGCTCACAACAAAGATACAAGGCACGACTAGTTGTGAAAAGATTCAATCATAAGAAAGGTATTGGCTTTGAAGAAATATTTTCTCTAGTTGTGAAAATGTTCTCTATCCGAGTTGTTCTTAGTTTGGCTGCCCACTTGAATTTAGAAGTTTAAGCAACTTGATGTAAAAATAACATTTCTTCATGGTAACTTAGAAGAAGAAATTTACATGGAGCAACCAGAAGGTTTCAAAGTCAAGGGAAAAGAAAATATGATGTGTAAGCTTAGGAAAATTTATATGGACTCAAACAGGCACCTAGACAGTGGTATAAGAAGTTTGATTCCTTTATGATGAGCCAAGGGTATGATAGAACCACATCTGATCATTGTGTATTTATGAAGAAATTTTTAGATGATGTTTTTATTATTTTACTACTATATGTTGATGATATGCTGATTGTTGGCCATGATGTTGGAAAAATTGTAAAGCTTAAAAGAGAGCTAAGTAAGTCTTTTGCCATGAAAGACTTGGGATCGGTGAAACAAATACTTGGCATGAAGATTCTTCGTGATAGGAAGAAAAAGAAGATTTGGCTATCTTAGGAGACTTACATTGAAAAGGTTCTTGAAAGATTCAACATGAGTAAAGCCAAAGCAGTTTGTTCTCCACTTGTAGGTCATTTCAAGCTTAGTTCGAAACAATGTCCTACAAGTGAGAAAGAAAAAGAAGAAATGTCCAGAGTGCCTTACTCATCTGTAGTAGGCAATTTGATGTATGCTATAGTTTGTACTAGGCCAGATATAGCTCATGCAGTTGGAGTTGTTAGCCGATTTCTCTCTAATCCTAGAAAGGAACATTGAGCAGCAGTGAAATGGATATTAAGATATCTAAGAGGTACTTCCAGGTTATGTTTATATTTTGGCAATGATGAACCTGTATTAGAAGGTTACATAGATGCAGACATGGTAAGTGATACTGATTCCAGAAAATCCACTTCGGGATTCTTGATAACATTTGCAGGAGGAGCAATCTCTTGGCAGTCTAAGTTATAAAAGTGTGTTGCTCTATCAAACCACAGAAGCAGAATACATAGCAATTACTGAAGCCTACAAGGAAGTTTTATGGATGAAAATATTTCTACAGGAATTGGGCTTGAAACAAGAAGGATATACTGTTTACTATGACAGTCAGAGTGTCATTCACCTCTCCAAGAATTCAACATACCACTCTAGATCCAAGCATATTGATGTGAGATATCACTGGATTCGTGATGTGCTTGAGATGAAAGAATTACAATTGGAAAAAGTACATACTAATGAGAATGGATCAGATATGTTGACAAAGTCTTTGCCTAAGGAGAAGCTTGAAGCATGTAGGCGAAGAGCGGGCTTGGTACAACCCACTATATGAGCTGGAGGGGGAGAATTGTTGGGTCCAGCCCATATGTGGGCTTGGACAATTGGGCCTATTGAGCCCAAATCACTAATTGAGGGCAATAAACAAGAGAAAGGATTAGGTGTAGCATGCAGCGTGCGTGTGAGCTAGTGCAGCGTGCAGCGTGCGGCGACGTACAGAGAAAAGAGGAGAGAGAAAGATTAGGTTTCTGAGTTTTCTGTTTAACGATCGGTGGCCAAACGTTGTCAGTTTCGGCCCAAATTTTATGTGGAGAATCCTTGCAGCAAACTCTACAATCTTAATGGTGTTGATCTATAGTTTACGCTCTCTAAGGTACTTTCCTGTGATATCCACTCTATGAGACTTAGAATTCTCTTTTGAGGAGATTCATCCTATATGATGATATGCTAGAGCCAAGATTTATATTATTGATGTTATTCTGATCCTCTAGTTATTCTAGAGAAGACCTACCATAAACCTATTATCATTATTATTGATAATGGAAGTTTGAGGTGGACTACGATCCTATGGTTTTTTCCACGTTGGGTTTTCCACGTTGAAAGATTTGGTCTTATTGTGTGATTGATTTTTTGCCCTATTGTTTATGCTATGCTGGTTGATATTTTCATTTGGATATCAAATTGATATTTTGATGAGGAATCTATTTTGATACACAAAGAGGGAAAATAATATTCCACTTTAACATATTTTTTTCCAACAATTATTACCTTCAATCCCTATATACCCAAAAATTATAAAATTGAAATTGAATCCCAAGAACATTCTTAAGTTCCAAACAACTTTACCAAAACAGAAATAAAAAAGGACAGGTGCTCAATAGATTCATTTTGTCCATAAGAAAGGTGAGGTGTCTCATACCAAAATTAATTAATCTATCCCCAGCGGTGAGTAGAAGCTTCCAAAAAAAATAACCGGATTCTTAGAGTGATAGGAAGATTCCATAACACGCCACTAGTCCCCAAATTGAGTGTAATTATCACTAAGGCTATGAAGAAATAAATAAGAAAATTAGTAGAGACGATCCCTTGGGTTGAAACTTCCAAACTCATTTATAATTATATGAATGGAAAGAAATATCTATTCTTAAAACTCCTAACCGGAATCAAGAAGAGAGATAGTGACCATGAACTACACCAATCTTGAGAACTTTGGAGAGAATGGATGAATGCCTTTAAATATAAATTAAAATTAATTAAAGGAAGTTAATGTATTCAAACTGGCCTCTTAGTTTTGTAACGAATCAAAATTTTAAGATCGGACTCAAATCAATAATGATATTAATATTATGATAGTCATGAGACAAATTGTATTATATAAAATTTAATCTAAAGTTTCATGGAGAAAATTATATTCATTTCTCTATAAGGATCATGATGGTTGCTCTTATCAGGAAGGGATGAAAATTTTATCAATTTTGAGGTTCCTAAATCCTAGATTACTTTTAATTATCTTACAAGTCCCAGAAAAATCTATAATATTTAATTTATCACTTGAAAATAATTGATTTCCACATATTTTTATCTTGAAAATGAAAAAAAGTGATGCTTTAAAAAGTCTCTTATTTTTAACAAGTCTTATTCTCATACGATGTATCCTTTTGAGTGTTATGTTCCTAAGTCTTAGACCTTACACACTCGTTAACAAAATCATATTAGACTTAATGTTTCTTTTAATATATCTTATATATATCTCCTCTTGGAACCATCTTCAATAATAAATTTTAATCTAAAATATAAATATAATGATGATATACCATACCTACTTATAAAGGTTAAGAATTTCAAACCTTATTTGATAACTTTTAAAGATATTAATTAGTTTAATTAGTAAAGATTGACTATTGATAGCAAAGTATTGAGTTGAAAACTTATCTTCATCACACATACTTTATAAAAAAAAATGAAAACAATTAATTATCCCAACAAAAGAACGGTAGGATACTAGCATTAGTAGGAGATTAGAGATGGATGATGGTTGGAATACACTGCTCCTTGTTAGAATATTTGGATAAATGGGGAAGTCATTTTCATTAGAAAAGAAAGACACTTCAGGCCATTTGAAAAGCAAATCTTTGCATTCGTAGGTTATGATGCACGGCAGCAGAGGACCGAAGTCAGTAATTTATGCAAGGAAATAAAAAAAAATAAAAAATAAAAAAACACAGGTGGGTGGTTTGAGAGCATTTTAATGTTAGGGAAATGAGAGAGGAACACAAATAATCCTGAAGAAAGAAAGTTGATTGAATATCGATAAGAATTACAACACAAGGACTAGTCATCATAAACCTATCAATTTCTTCACAAAGTGTAGGCAGCATCCATGGGATTCTTCCATCAGCTCATCTAATCGGTGACTTACTTTTCTTTCACCCGGTCGGTTGTGCACATAATCATTGATAACATCTAAGATTTTGCAGGATAACAATTGAGATTTCTTTAATTATATGAGGAAATATCGCTAAATCTTCCTCGTTATGTGTATAATTAATTAGAGAGCACCGTGTCACAGATATCATTTTCGTTTCATTTCTATTCTTAACGTTTCATTTCTATTCTCAACATGGTATCAGAGCATCTCTCTCAGTCATAGCTGCCGATCCGATCTCCAGATCTGATTCCGCCGGACTTCCCCTGTTTCGCTGGTCTGCTCGGCGGCTTGGTCTTTTCGCCGTCAACCAAATCGAAGCTTCATTCACTACTGCCAGTGTTCTCCTACTTGAGCCGGCTGCGTTCTTTGCGGCCGCCTGCTTTGTCAGATCTCCCAAGCCCATTCCTAAATTGTTGCAAAATCCTCACTCCCTTCCCCTTCCATTTCTCCCGTTCTTACCGTTTCCTCGGCCTCTCTGAAGCAACATCAATTTGAAGCAACGAAGGCTGCTCTGCTGTAGTCGCTTTCTTCCCTGCGGCTACTGCAACACTTCCTCGACGACCAGTGGCCGTTTTCCTCCGCTGTAGTTCTGTGTCAGTCCACTCGCTGCAGCCCACAGCAGCACTTGCTGTTGTCTACACGCTCTCTGCCCAAGCGGGACGTCCTCACCGACCACGGAACACATTCTTCCTCCGTTCCACATTCTCCTTGGTTCCTGTAGATCGTCGGCACGACCCCTTCTTCACGGCCATCCTCACTCTAGTGGTCACCTCCCGCCGTAGCCCCGCGACTGCTTCCCTGCCAGAGTCCATTGCCTCCCCTTGGGTCGCAGCCACAACTTTATCTCAACAATCACCACCTACCAGCCTTGTCAACGCCGCCTTCCCCCCCTGCCCTACATCCTCAGCCGCAGCATCTCACAGAACTGTAGCTAAGCTGCAGCCTCTCACAGGACTACAATATGCAACACATTCAGCAATGGTGGTGTCGTTGTTGCTGCAATCGTTATTGCTTGCAGTAGCATCAACAACTATAACTGCACTATGAACAGTGACAACATAGATCTGATTGCTTGCTTACCATTAATGACCAAGTGAAAACTTGTCTAGTTATTAGATTTATAATTGGATAAGAGATAATTTTGATAGGAGAAAATCTCCTAAAATCTTATCGTAGATCTTCTTGCCAATAAAAAGATAGGGCCTCTTGGGACGGAGAGCACGAAGATGATTCCTTAAAAGATAACCTTGAGGGATTACAGTTTTTTCCTTAACTCTCTCCCTAAACCCTCTCCCTAAAATTATCAATCTAGATCAATCTAATTGGTCCTATGTGATAGGGCGTATTTTGGCCCTATGTAAACCATCGACAAATGCTATAGACCGATGCAACACCATGCGCCTCTAGAACCGCGGGGTGCATGTCACGTCAAGCTCCAACGGTGTGACTGTGCGGCCTGACCACCCCAAGAGCTGGGGGTGGTGCCGTTTGTTATTATGGCAGTGCCGTCTGATGTTGCTCAAGCACCTCCGAAGACGCCACCTTGTCAGAGAGGTTGTTCCACCCCTAGAGTCAATGGCCATGTCGAACCAGGGCTCGACCAATTCCCACACGCAGGTATAAATACCCCCGACCTGATCCAGGAAAAGGGGGGGAGGAAAAAAAAGATTAATTGATCACTCCATTGACTTGCTCGTCGGGTGATCCCGACGAGGGCTATTTTCATAGGAAAACGCAGCCACCTCACGAAGGCGAGTCGCCAACCACTTGGGAATCACCATCCAGTGCACCAAGGAGAATAGCCAATCGACTCGGCTCTCGACCAATGCCAACCAGCACCCCGACGCGAGGGCCCGATTGACCTCGACATCTAGCTCAGCCGACAGAAGACTCCCGACATCGACCCGTGGACCAAGCCATGTTGACTTATCAGCCATGGCACATTTGTTCACTAACATTTTGGCACTGGAAGGAGGGCAATGTCGCAGGAGCATCTGACAGGAATTCTCCCCGAGGGAGAACCACCGACTGACCTACCTTCCGTCGAACTCGAAAGTAATGACTGATTCATCAGCAGCGTCCAGACTCATCGTCGGGTCAACCAGCTTAGGGGTGTCTCCGTATTGAAGCTCTTGCTCGAGCCTCTCCAGATCGGTTCCTGACCTGCGGTTCGCTGGTCCAGCTCTTGCTCGAACCTCTCCAAATCGGTTCCCAACCTATGGCTCGCCGACCCAGCTTTTGCCCGAGTCTGGTGAGACT
The DNA here is from genome assembly GCF_036884655.1 of Musa acuminata AAA Group. Classification (NCBI taxonomy): domain Eukaryota; kingdom Viridiplantae; phylum Streptophyta; class Magnoliopsida; order Zingiberales; family Musaceae; genus Musa; species Musa acuminata. The sequence continues at coordinate 18,221,052 of NC_088346.1, read as the reverse complement.
CGGGCTGTAGAGTGGTGCTCTTGCCCGACCTGCGCCTCGCTGGCCCAGCTCCTGCTTGGGCCTCTCCAGATCAGTTCCCGACCTATGCCTCACCGGCCCAGCTCCTGCTTGAGCCTCTCCAGATCGGTTCCCGACCTACGGCTTGTCGGCCTAGCTCTTGCCCAAGCCTCTCCAGATCGGTTACTGACCTGCGCCTCGTCGGGCCAGCTCCTGCCTGAACCTCTCTAGATCGATTCCGGATCTACGGCTCGCCGGCCTAGCTCTTGCTCGAGCCTCTCCGGATCAGTTCCTGACCTATGCCTAGCCGGCCCAACTCCTGCCCAAGCCTCTTTAGATCGGTTCTCGACCTACGGCTCGTCGGCCCAACTTTTGCCCGAGCCTCTCCAGATCGGTTCCCGACCTGCGCCTCGCTGGCCCAGCTCTTGCTCGAGCCTCTCTAGATCGGTTCCTGACCTTCGCCTCGCTGGCCCAGCTCTTGCTCGAGCCTCTCTAGATCGGTTCCTGACCTTCACTTGGCCGGCCCAACTCCTGCCTGGGCCTCTCCAGATACGTTCCTGATCTGTGCCGCCGGCCCAACTCCTGCCCGAGCCTCTCCAGATCGGTTCCCGACCTAGTACTCACCGGCCTAGCTTTTGCCCGAGCCTCTCTAGATCGATTCTTGACCTGCGCCTTGCTAGCTCGACTCCTATCCGAGCCTCTCCAGATCGGTTCTCGACCTACGGCTTGCCGGCCCAGCTCTTGCCCGAGCCTCTCTAGATCGCTCCTGACTAGCGACCCGTGAGCGCCCCAAGCTCGATTCTTTCTCAGGTCACTCTAGATTGCTCTTGACGGGCGATCCGTTAGTACTTAATTCAGAGCCGAGCTCACACCTCGATCCCTAAATTCTATTCAAAGCTGAGCTCACAACTCGCTCCCTAGATTCTCTTCGGAGCCGAGCTCACAACTTGGTCCCCAGATTCAATTCGGAACCGAGCTAACACCTCGGTCCCTAGATTCAATTCGGAGCCGAGCTCACAACTCGGTCCCCATATTCAATTCGGAGCCGAACTCAC